>NC_025695.1:10732801-10734443 GCF_000633955.1 Camelina sativa | reverse complement strand
AAAAGTTGTTGTAGTTGTTTTTATATACAGTTTAGGTAGGTTATACATTAAGAATAGTGTTTATACACTACATATAAATGTTTTTCCGGTTGTTACAAATTTGATGCCGATTCGTTATGAGACGTGTATATGTTGTTAGATTGAGATGTTTATAGGTTGTCAACTTTGTTGGAAAAATTGAAATGGACTGGAATGCTTATAAAGTCTTTATCTAATTATTTTGACGTGTAAGCCATTTTCATTTTTTTTTTTCAAAACTCTTCAAGGTGCCGGCAGGATCATTCATAGTTTTTAAGAGGAAACTAGTATTTTTTTTTTTTTCTTACATACTTTTATTTTATAATAAGTAAACTAAAAAAAAATAACCAAAGTTATATTTTTACTATATGAAAGAAGCTCGAGAAGGAAACTGGGTAGGTCCGTAGGTTTAAACTCGGAGACAGAATTTCCAAAGATTAAAAAAGGAACCACTATAATCATTTTTTTCCTCGTATTTTGTTTGGCGAAAATGACTTATCAGTGAGGGAAAAAAAAAAATCACTAAGTTAAATAGTAAAAAAAAAATACAAACCGTACATCAAGGAAAAGCCCACTTTTGTTTTTTGGAATAACATGCCACTTATATTCTAGTCATAGAAACGAAAAAAACAGATAGATATACATGTTGAATTAGTAACTCATTCGTATTACTTACTATAAAGACTCCATTTGTGGTTCCTAATCAAATGTTGAAATGCCATTGTATTAGACATTCAAAAGAGTATGTATTCTTTAAGATCAAGTTTATTTCATATCGTTTAAATGTACCATGTAAAAAAAAAAAAAAAATCGTATTTTGTCACAAGAAAAGAGTATTTGCACATAGATTTGAAAAGAGTTGTAATCAAAGCTGTGGAGTCAAGTTTACAATAAGACAGTGTATAATTATAAATTTGATGTCAGATGGACAAAAGCATAATGTTTTATTATTCTCATTTATTACAAATATAGCATGGACCGTGGGATGTTTGAGGCAGAGAACCAGCGTGGCGTGGAGGACCCGGTACTGGCCTGTTGTCCCACTGCCTCACACGAGTCAGAGTTCCCTTTTTTTTTTTTTTTACTTTCTCTTTTCCCTTGCAGCTACCATATAGTATTAAGATACCCTTGTCATGTTATATATTTTCTGTACAACATTCAGAAAATATATATATACATGAATTCATAAATACACTAAAATAAGGGTGTGAAAGTGTTGACATAAAAATAAAAATAAAAAGAGAGGGTGTGAAACTACAAATGTAATAGTTGAAAGAAGTCTATATTTAGACGTACACTCGGGTCTATGCAATTCTGTGAGGCTCGGCGTTCCACTCCCCACGCTTTCTTGTTTCTTGTGACTTGGCTTTTTAATCTTACCCGTGTCTATCAGTCGTCATGATAATTCGTTTTTGTTAACCGACGCCTGCATAACGCATTATAAAAATCAGTGTTCAAATCTTAGTACTTAAACACTAGTTTTATTCTTTTTTCTTGGTATACTTCCCCGCCAAGCGCCAACTCAATAATACACTTCATATATATACTATAAAAAAAAAGAAAATACACAATCTAAAAATAAAATGGTTTTCATTGTCACAAATCACAGTCATCTACCAGAAAA
>NC_025695.1:10730154-10732733 GCF_000633955.1 Camelina sativa | reverse complement strand
CAGAAAAAAAAAAAAAAAAAAATCATTTATCAAAAGCAATCCAATGCTTAAAAATTGAAATTATTATCCGAGATAATTGTCATTGTAGTTTCGAAAACGATTGACAAGCATACATTATGCTTCAGTGCATAACCATAAATCAACGCGTGGATCTACAACATTTATTTATAGTTATTAATTCCGTAAATAACTATTCATATATATGTAATACTTTTTAGTTCCCTAGAATCAGAAGAAACTACATTATGTATTCAAGAATTGTGGATGGTTATTTTGTAGTAGGGTTTTTTTTTTGTCATCTGTTGATATATATTATCAGACCGAAAGACCGAAACATTCATTACAAAGACTAGAGAATTCCTTTCTTTCTAACCATTACCGGAATTAAAACTCCTACTACCCATTAGTGCCTATATGAGATCACGCCTATACCAAAAACTCTCTACAGTAACTTCACAAAAGTAAGGTAAGAGGATTCTAATTCTACTCCTACCTTAACGCCTATATGTAATCAGGCCTATACCAAAAAATTCCTACACAGTGTTCACCAAACAAGATCAGATGATTAAACTCTCTCATTCTCGAACAAGCTAGTGAGCCAACTTAGGTATCCATCTGCAACATAAGACTGTAGCCGACAATCTGCAGTGACACTTTTCGCGATGAGACTAGCTCTTCTATTTGCTGATGTTTCTTCAAAGACCAATCTCCAGTCTTGAAACCTCCCTAAACCTCTCCATAATTCCGACGCTTGATATCTATAGGATGGCCAAGCATTTGGCCTGAGGACTGAGCCAACTAGCATCGGGTCTTCAATTGCAAATATAATTTGGTTCATATTATGGTTTTTTATGTTGTCTATAGCCCACAAGACACAAGTAAGGTTTGCCTCTTCTATTGAGGAAATAGAGGAGAACGCCCGTCTACTATGAAGCAAAACCTTACTTTGCTCATCTCTTAAGACCCATGCACCTCCAAGTAACAAGTTTCCCTTTGACTAAGAGACTCCCACATTACATTTAAAACATCCATGTACCGGGGGAGTCCATTTTCTTTGTGAGTTAGTACCCTCGCCAGAGAAAGAGATAGGGAGCGATTGAGTTGTATTACCCTCTCGAATCTCTTCTTGAATGACTTGAGCGAGAAACCATTCTTCTGCATCTTGTCTGATTTTGTGGATCGTTTCTAAAGAGGAGAACCTTTTTCCTTCGAAGAAAAAATGGTTTTTGTTCTTCCAGATTCTCCATATGATCCAGGGGAAGCTTTTCCTTATCTCGCTGGGCCATTTTAAGGTATCTTTGTTTATGAGGAAATGATGGAGAAATGAGAAGACCGATCCTTCTTCGAATCCATCCACAGGAAGAGGGTAGTCTGACAGAGCCCAAATTTGTCTTGATAGTGAACATGTAAGTAGAGCATGCACTATAGATTCTCCCTCCAGACCACAAGATTGACATCTACTGTCCACTTTCATACCTCTGTGGGATAACAGATCAACCACTGGTAAAGCTCCACTAAGCAATTTCCACAAGAAAACCTTTATTTTAGGATTAGTGGTAAGTTTCCAGACCTATTCCTTAAGAGGATTAGTAGAAGGTTGGACCGAAGCTTCTCGGATTAAGGACTTCTCATTTGTCTCCATAGCAAGCCAATAAGCGGATTTCACAGAGAAGTTTCCACTTTTATTGTGTTTCCATATCCAAAAATCCTCTAGGGATACAACTGGCTTCTTTGCTCTGATTCTTTGAACATCATCTGGGAAAACTGGTCTTGTAATTTATCTATATCCCAATCTCGTCGAGTGAAGTCAATCAAGTCTTTTACACTTAAGCTCGGGTTAATCATATCGTTTTTTATCCATGGAGCTCTAATTCCTTCCTCTTCATCTTCTACTCATCTGTCAGTCCACACATTGATAGAATCCCCATTCCCCACTTGTTTGAACAACCTTTTTAAAAGAAGATCTCTGCCATGAAGAATACTTCTCCAACCAAAAGATGGTCTCTGTCCTAGACAAGAATCTAAAAATTGCAATCTAGATAAGAATCTAAGAAATTGCAACCAAAGAGGTTATTTTGTAGTAGATAGATAAACTCTTTTTGGTAAATTAACTTCAAATGTAAACTTTTTGCAAATTAATTATGTAACTTCGCAAGTTTTTAAAAAAAAACTCTAAAATAACTTATATATTTCTCATATTAAAATATTTATTCTTCGGTTTTTTCATCCCAAAATTATACTCCCTCCGTTCCTAATAAATTGATATTTTGATATTATCACACATATTAAAAAAAAGTTTAACTTTTATTTATAAATTAATTTACAATTACTTTTTGATAGATAGAGAAACTATACACTATTAGATAAATGACATGTGTGAAAAAGCATAAAATAATATAATTGTCTTAGTTTTTCAATTTACAAAATCAATCTTTGAGGGACAAAAATAAATCCTAGAACATCAATCTATTAGGGACAGAAAGAGTATAGTTTTTCATAAACGTTAAAAATGTATTTACGAAAAACACAACATTGGTTTATCGTAATCACTTGACAATTTTTTTTTTCTTTTTTTTTTT
>NC_025695.1:10689629-10730043 GCF_000633955.1 Camelina sativa | reverse complement strand
TTTTTTTTTTTTTTTTTTGTGATTTATCCATAAAAATATTTTTCAGATGCTTGCCACGGAATTTGTTTCCCCCATAAATCTATACGAGAATAATTTTTCCAAATGTCTAACGTTTAAAGTCTTCCCATTAGCTAGCAAGCAAAGTTTTTTCACATACATTTAATGTCCATCCCAAACGCAATGCCATGAAGGTTCTTCTTAATCACTTACCGTAAACGATCTTTGTCAACGTCATACGCTTACAGTAGGTAGGTTTTTCTTAAATGTTTACCATATAAAACCTTTTCCAGCAACTCCGCAACATGTTTTCTCTTAACACTTACAGTATAAGGCTATTCCAAATATTATGCATGTAAAATGCCCTTGTCAGCTAATCTCGTTCTGAAGGTTCCGGGCATTTTCCCTCAATATTAGTGATCTACAGAAACAGAAGTACTGATGAATAACGAAACTCATAATTATATATACACGATACCAAAATAAACAAATAAACAAAAAACAAGAATTAAAACAGGGAACAAATTGTCATCCTAATACGAAACCAAGATGGGATCAATTCGAAACCACTAACTACCAAAAAAATTATAAATAATAATGGTAACTCTTCGTGTCTTTGTGTCTGTGACCAGTATTATCTTTAGATAACATCACAAACAGCCATATGTCCCATATATGTGGTTTTGTTCCCAAATAGTTTGTCCACTCTTTATTAAATTATTAAGATAGTTAGTCTCAGTCACATGTCTAATCTATTTTAACTATTAAGTTAGCAGAACTCGACTAAAAGTATAAACTATACATATGGATCCGTTGTTACGGTGCTAAATTATATGGATCAATAGAGTGAATCTAAAAGACTAAAACTATAACAAATTTTATTGATCAATCTTGTACTACACGTTTATGTTAACCCAGGGGCCAGAGCAATAATGAATTTGTGTAGTTTTAATTTTGATTTTATAAATTCGTATTAGTTTTTAGCAAACGGTAAGAATCTATGGAGTTTTTAGTAGTTTTTGGTATCTTTAACCTTTTAACCAAAAAAATGATGATATTTTGTGTTTGATCAGTTGCATATTAATAAGACTCTGTTTTGATCAAAAAAAATAAAATAAGACTGTATGTATCGTTTGGGTATTATTCGTATACATATATAGCACCAACTAATAATTAATTAACTAGTAACCCATTTTTCATTGATAATACTATTAATATATGAATTTATCATATCTAATTTGAGAGAGTTTCTTAAAATAGATGGTTGGTAGTTAATTAAATATATATATACGTAAGATAATGTTTAGTCTACAAATATCCCAATTAAATAGACTTTTAAACCGTTTTATGTCATTTTCATCTCTATTTTTATCAAGCATCTTAGAAATATTGGACTTCGTCGGTTAAACTAAACGGATGATCCAATGAATGTAGAGTTTTACATTTTAGTAACTAAACGTACGGATGGTTTCAGTTACGTTGCATGATGGAATAAAGACTAATCTTCAGAAACTACATGATCAGTTATACCATTTTTGTAGTAACTAAGTTAGAGTTCTATATTATATGAAAAATACATCGGATTTCCCAATTGATTTAAGTAATTTGTAATGCTTCAGACCTTTTTATAAGCAAATATGAATAGGAATCAGCGTCAAAATTAAATAATTGAGAAGCTTGCTTTTGTGAGAGGTGCTTTCCCATGGAAAGTGATGGACTCGATTTAATGTAGGGATCCACATATATATATGTTCCCATGTGCACATTACTAAGAGCAAATTCAAAGGTGGTTTTTAAGGAGTTTTTAAGAGATGTTTAAGATTAAAAATAAATCAAAATATATGATAAATGTTAAAATTGATTTTAAGTTAAACATTTTTAGAATCCTTTATGATCTCATATGTGCCGGTCTGTCATTGGTTGGTGAAATTAACAAAAGAAAACAAAAAAATTGACTGAACCTTTTTTCTCCTCTCTCTTTCATTTCTTTCGAGCCGATAATCGGTGAATTTTTGTCTCAAGCCTCAATCCATTGAATTGAGAGTCTGTTGAATTGAGAGAAGAGATGAGTCGGAAATGGGTTTCTAATCCGGCGTTAAGCGACGTCGGTAACAACTTCGGCTGATATCTGGTTCCTCAAACTCAAACACCAAACCTGAAAATTATTGAAATCTCTGAGTGTGGTTCAAGGACGCTCCAATCTTGTCCTATGGGTACACATATCTTTGATTTGAAGTGTAGATCTTTGATATCGTATGAATTGAGAATAAATATTAGAAAAATAGAGTTTTCTGATTTGGTAATTGATTAGTAAAATTAGGGTTCTTTCAATTGGGTATTGACGTTAGGAAAATTAGTGTTTACCGTTGGCAGCTTGAGAATTTGATGAGTTGATGGTTCAATGATTTAGCTTTGATGTCTGTTATACCGGTTGAATCAGCGAATCAAGTGACTGATTCTCGGCTAGGGCTACCAAATCCGGATGCTATCTGCATAACCTGTGGCAGCAAAGATCGAAAAGTTTGCGAAGGTATAGTAAAAAATCTGGTTTTGGCGATATTGTTGTTGCATCTCTTGGCTCATATATGGTCAGTTCATTGAATATGCTTCTTTTTCTTTCTGTTTAGGGCATTTTGAGGTTGTACATTTCTAGTACCCGATAATTAACCCATATTTCGNTCAAGGAGATTGCTGTATTGCTCAACAAAATCTGCCTTGGCTGTAAATACATTCATAAAAAGCAGTTTCAGGTGCATGAGTCTTTCCAAATCCTTTTATTGTGTGTTTTGGAACTACATTATACAAATGTCGCCTTTGTTTGTTGTTACAGATTACTTGAAGTAAGATCATGAGATAGATTCTCTTTTCATTTTCTATTTTCCATTATTGTAGCTATGAGTCGGATCTTGAAATTTATGAAAGGCGGGTCTTCCTCCTGGTGGGCTTCCCTCGTGAGTCACATGGATGTAGACAAGGTAGAGATATCAGTTTTCTTGCTCTTAACTTCTTAAGAAACTAAACTTCTGTTATAGTGATCTTTTTCTTGCAGCTTGCTTTAACATGATCTACTGATACGGGCAAAGTTATAAGAAATAGCTTGAGCTTTGTACACTTTGCCCTCTTCTTTAACCAGTTTTTGTTATCTTAAGCTGTTTTTTTTTTTTTTTGCAGGGGAATGTGTGTTTGATAGACCTGTTAACTAGTCTTTGTTTTTTGCTGTCTTGGAGATGACCTCACCAAGTTAGTTTCAGACCCATACACAAGTAAGTTTCTCTCATACGCATTATGTTTTGCTGCCTTTTCATTTCACTTTCTCAGAATCTTGTTTAATTCATGTTCTTTCTCGAGTTAGTGTTTGAGTTCAATGCTTGGTAGTTGACATTGATTGCTTGTTTTGTCCCAGTTAAACACAAATTGCTTGGTAGTTGTAACAGTTAAAGATTTATTGTCGAGTTAGTGTTTATGCTTGGTAGTTGTCATTGATTGCTTGTCAAGTCACACTTAAACACAAATATCTAATTAAACCTAACAAGTTACGCATTAACATAAATGCTTCTTGATACTCTTCCTTCTCCTTTAAACACAAACCATCGATTCTTCTTTCCTCTCCCAAAGCTTTCAACATAAACCAGAGATTCTTCTTTGCTCTTCTTTCTCCTTTTAAACACAAACTAGAGATTCTGCTTTATTGTTTTCCTTCTCCATTAAACTCAAAACAGAAACTTGACTATGGATCCATATAGTCAAGATTCAGGTTTTGTAGACCTGTTAACTAGTCAAACCACATACAACACTCTTGAAACCAATTCGTATGCTGAGGATCCAAGCCTAGGTGAAGGTGGACCTAAGGAGCGTAGAGAAAGAAGGAAGTGGTCTCACACAGAAGATGCGTTGCTCATCAATGCTTGGCTAAACACTAGCAAGGATGCAGTTACTTCGAATCAGCAAAAAGGCAATACCTTTTGGCATCGCATTGCAGATTATTATGCCAAGAGTCCTAAGCTAGCCGGTACAAATAAAAGAGAGCCCCTTCACTATAAGGGAAGGTGGCAGAAGATCAACGATCATGTTAGCAAGTTTGTTGGGAGCTATCATGCGGCAACAAAAGAGAGGTCAAGTAGCCAGAGTGAAGATGATGTCATGAAAATGGCTTACCAAATATTCGCCAACGATTACAAGATGAAGCTCACTCTTGAGCATGCTTGGAGGGAGCTTCGCCATGAGCAGAAATGGTGTCTCTCTTATGCCACGAAAGATAATGGATCATCAAAGAGAAGAAAAATTGATGATCAGACTTCAAACTCCGGGCCAGTTATGGATGATGAGGAGGATCAAGCTCGACCTCCTGGAATTAAGGCAGCAAAGGCCAAAGGTAAAAGGCATGTGAGCAAACCAACATCTAGTCAAGCAGTTGTTGCTTCTAGTGAGGGGTTTGAGAGCATGTGGGATATAAGGTAAAAGGACTTTGCTTTGAAAGAGAAGCAAAGCTTGCGTAAAGAGAAGATTGTCAAGCATAAAATGCTTGACAGTCTACTCGCAAAAACAGAGCCACTTACTGAACAAGAAATGGCTTTGAAGAATAAGTTAATTAGTGACATGTTGGAGATCTAGTTATGAGTTTAGGTCTCCTGTTGATGTTTGTTTAAGTTTCCTATTGATGTTTGTTTAAGTTTTCTGTTGATGTTTGTTTAAGTTTATGTTATGAGTTTAATATTCAGTTTATGTTCTTTGAAGAAGATCGGTTGTATGTTTAAGCGATCCTTTTTTTTTTTGATTTTGGTTGTACGTTATGTTGTATAAATGTTAGTTTGAGTTCAGTTTGAAATTGCAAGTTTATTTTCCTGCTTTTGTATCATTCAGAATCTTGTTATTAACTTGTTCTTTCCTCTGTGTTTGTGTTTCGTTTGTGTTTGTGTGTATTCGGAAGAAAAAGAAGAAGACAAGAGGAAGAATTCAATAAGGCAATAAGACAATGACATGGTGTGATATTCAGAACCACATATTGGGGGTTGAACGTGACAGTTAAATTTTATGATTCATGTGCATTTGTACCTTTGTATAGTAGAAATTGCATGTGATAAATAATTTGATAGGATCACCACAAGTTTGGCAAACAATGAAAGCCACATGCTTGGCACAAGCATGAGACATATTTTCATATATAAACACTTCGATAGCAATACCAAGTTATCTCAAACATCTTCTTTCACATAAACATTTCTATTTTATTTCTTCCACGAAAGTCTCAAGTCCACAAACATTTTCCTTTTCTTATTTATTCTAAGATGGCATCTTCTTCTCGTCCTAGTTTTTCAAAAATGATGGATGAATATTTGATAATACTTTTGATAATGCTTTCGATCAAGCTTTGGATAATCAAGTTAATCAGCATGGTGATCTTGAAGAAGCAACCAATCCAAAGAAAAAAAGAATCCACATTGAAAGAAAACGTGAAGAAGGGCATATCCGGTTATAGAACGATTATTTTAGTGAAGATCCCGTATATTCTCCTCAAATTTTTGGACGCCGTTATAGAATGAACAAGGGATTGTTCATGCGTATTGTTGAACGACTCTCCACTGCCTTTCCATTCTTTCAACAAAGGCGAGATGCTACCGGAAGGTTCGGTCTCTCGACACTACAAAAGATTACAGCAGCAATTCGTATAATGGCATATGGCTGTCCAGCTGATGCGGTTGACGAATACCTCCGGCTTGCTCCAAGCACGGCGCTTTCATGCTTGGAACATTTTATTGAAGGAATCAATGATTTATTTGGAGATGAGTATCTAAGGAGACCCACACCGGAAGATTTGCAACGACTACTTGCTATTGGAGAGTTTCGGGGATTTCCTGGGATGATAGGAAGCATCTACTGTATGCATTGGGAGTGGAAGAATTGCCCGACCGCATGGAAAGGTCAATATACACGTGGGTCTGGAAAGCCAACAATTGTTTTAGAGGTTGTAGCTTCACAAGATCTCTGGATATGGCATGCTTTTTTCGGACCTCCAGGTACATTAAACGATATCAATGTTCTTGATCGCTCACCTGTTTTTGATGATATATTACACGGCCAAGCTCCTAAAGTGAAATATAGTGTCAACGGCCACGAGTATCATATGGCTTACTATCTCACATATAGTATTTATCCAGAATGGGCTACTTTTGTCAAATCTATTCCACTTCCGCAAGATCAAAAAACATCCTTATTTGCTTTACATCAAGAATTTGTATTTAAAGATGTCGAACGTGCTTTTGGAGTATTGCAAGCTCGATTTGCCATAGTCAGAAACCCTGCTCTTTTTTGGGATAAGGCAAAAATTGGTTTATCATACTGCACAATATGATAGTAGAAGACGAACGAGATGGATACTCAGGATACACCGAGTTTAATGTGTTAGAATTCGCACAAGAACAATCTGACAAAACTTCACAAGTGGATGCCACATATTCTGTGGAACCTTCAAACCTCGCTGATATGATGATCACTCGAAATGATATTCGTGATAGAAAAAGACATCGACGATTGAAAGCTGATTTGGTTGAGAATTTATGGAAAAAATTCAGCACAAGTCAAGATTATAATTAATCGCTTTTGTAATCTTTTTTTAATATGCTTTTAAATCATGTAACTTTAAATTTTATGAAATGCAATAATTTATGTTTTAAAAATTGCTTATAAATTTCAACCAACCAAATTGTGCTTGACATATTTTAATTTACAAATTAATTTTTAAAAAAATTTAAGAATCCAAAATTAGGATTTTACTATTGGAGCATACCATTTTACAGTTTTTTTAAAAAGTTTTAACTCCATTATTTCTAATTATTATAATCAAAAATATGCTTAAAATCTTTTTTAACAGTCTATCGTTCAACTTGCTCTAACAAAAATAACAAAACGCTATAATTTGATTGAATTAGCCATATAGTCATATAGTTATATTTATTTATTTATATATTTTGGTGGGAAAATTTGACGTGTCTTTCAATCTTAATGTTAATACAATAATCTTTTTCATCACACTGCAAGATGTTGTTAATGCATTATAATAATATGAGCATATATGTTAAAAGGTCCAAACGATGTGAAGAAAGAGAATATTAATATTCTTCGAACTAGCAAAAACTACTAAAAATAGAGTTAAAGACAAATAAAACTTCCAAACCATATTATCTCCTCTTAACTTTTTATGATGTGAAGGTTACGAATTTTTAATTAAGTACTATCCAACTTTCTGTTAGAAGATAAATGTGTTTAATAGATATTATTGCTTTCAATAATTGTCCAAAAAGGCATTTGACTAAATGTCCAACCATACTGCTTCCATCTAATTGCCAAACAATGATGGAAAATAAAACATTTTATCAGAAAAAGGTGATCTATAAGAATTAGGACCCCATCTTAAAATGCGTAAATATCATCTTAAAGTATTTTTTTGAGAAAAAAAAAACATAAAACCTTTTATAAAAATAAAATATTACGACTAACACACTCAAAAACATTAAACCTAACAATATCTATAATTTATGATAAAAAGAAATATACTACTATTGTTTCGATAATTTTCAACTATAAAAAATAAATCTGAATGAAAGTTTAGTGGCTTGAAGATATTTTGTGTACAAAAGGTTTTCAAATAACCTTCACTTACAAAAGAATGAAATATATGCTATAATGTAACTTTTGCTAGTTATATATATGAAAAAATGCTAATTTTTTACTGATCATATTATAATACAGTATAAATTGTTATTTACTTCAAAATTCTAATAACAGAAGGTATAACTTAAAATCATGGTAATTAGACTTGCAGGTTCAAATCCGTCTTCCATATTTGGTTGCTCATTTATATTTTTTAAGAACTGGTGGAGATTGTTGATAATTCAATATGATATTAATGTCTTTTTTTTGTTGGTGTGTGTAAAACCTAAGCTAATATAATAATTGCATGAAAATATCTTGTATGATGTAAATGACGTCCAAAGCAAGACATCGAATGACTAAAGTGTCATAGATCTTGAATTTGAAAATTAAAATAAAGGAATCCAATGAAGCGTATTTATCAATTAAAATGTGAAAATTTTACAAGAAAATTACAATGGGAGGAAGAGATTATTGAGATAAATAATAAGCAAAAAACGTGGGTCATCAAGAAGAGAAGAATATGGAATACACAAAGCTGTGTATCAAATCCATGTTTCATAAGTACTCAACATTACACACTCATCCACCCCCACTCGGTTATCTCTATTAAAAAATTCTCCAAGCTGTGAACAGCTTACTTTTGCAATTATCTATATGTATTAGCATTCTTTTGTAATCACTTTATGAGTTCTTTTCTCCAAGGTTATGTTCTACCATCGTATTTTCGTCAGTGTTACAACTTCCAAGATGTATTATAATAATCTCATAAATTATAAACTTGAGAGTGAATATATCTTAAACTAGTAAAGATAGTTAAGAAGATACGAAGCAGCTGGGATCATTTCTGTTTTTTTTTTTTTTTAACAACTCGCAAAGGCTTCACGTGATGTATATTTTGCATAATAATTCATTCCATGTTCTTTACGTTCGTTTTCAAATTTTATATTGTATTACATATGTCTAACATATGTACAGCATTATGTACAATTACATTTGAGAATTATCAAGATAAAAAAAAATGAAAATTATCATAATTCCATAGTCTTTTGCTATTTGTATTGAATTAATTAAGTGTACTAGTGTAGTACTTAGTTTAGTATATATCTACTGCACAGACAGATATATTCATATATTCAAAACGTTATTGAGATAGTAACTCAATTTACACCTAATAAAGGACGACTCCATCTGCATCTACATGTTTTTCAATATTTTACAGCTTTAAAACTTTAATCGTGTATTAGTTAACATAGAAACTTTGAGAGTTTGAGTCTATCAAACTAACTAGTAACTACTGAAACATTCAACTTGGAATTTTTCCTGATAACCAAAATAGCTAACTGTCGTTCTCGATTGTGTGTTCTCTCCTTTGTTATAGAGTTGATTGATTATGGTTGTAGCTAGACTTTTGCTTTTTTTATTAACCAACTTTAGGTTAAGTAGTTAGTGCAAGTGAGTCTAACCGATAGAACATTCTAACTTTTGCTTGATTGCACCATTTATTATTGTAACCGTTGTGATATATTTATTTTATAATATAAATAAGTAGTATATTATTAGCCTTTATCAACAAAAAAAAACATAACAAAATTAGAAATATATTTAGTTTGTAAAACATTAAAACATGTGGATGTTTATATCCCAATCAGCTCTTATATTTTTATTTGCATTTCCATTTTTCTCTTACTATATATATATATATATGTAGTTTGGAGTGTATAATATAATACACTTCTTCATTCATATTTCATTTGCCAAGTTGGAAGCATTTTGTGAACTATTGTTGGACTTTCAGAAGATGGTCGTAGATTTTTTTTGACGACTACCAAACTAGTGAAAATGGTGTTTACCTCTAAATAAAAATATTGCCTTTTCGATATTGTTGAAGGAGATAACAAAAATCAAGAATAGTATGTACTATGTACACAGTCTTTATTTTTATTTTTATTTTCAGCATTAATCCAAATCAAGAATAGTTATTTATTTTTACCATGTAAAATGTTAGGAGAGAACAAAAGATTCTCATATTTAATGTTTATGTACGGATTTGTGCCACTTGCGTGGCTTTTGAAGAAGAAAATAAAACTGAGCAATGAATAAGATACTGTTTTGTAGTTCCCCTTTTTCTTACAAATATGGTTTAACATTTAAAAAAACAATAACCCTTTAAAAGTTCTCCAGAGCACTTTTCTTAAGAAATACGTTACATTTACCAAATATTTAATTATGTATGAAACTATATACAATTGAAGAATATACTTTTGGATCCCAAAATTGAATTACTACATTTTCCCAGTCCCCAAATAATCAACCACTCTCTTGTTGTAAGATTCATCTTCATTCACAAGTCACAACTAATTATAGATGAAAAGATTGTTAGAAGAGAATTTGGTGTAACTGTAGTTTTTATCCGGTCAAGATTGCACCCATTTTTTTGTTTCTTCTGTTATAAAATGAATAATATGGCAAAGATATGAAACATAGGTTAAAGTTAAAAGAGAAGTGTAATATATGTCTGTCATCACATCTGACCTTTTTCTTTTTCTGTGCTTCAGGTTCCCTTTGCTATTGTAAAATCCAATCTCTCTCGGTGGTCCTTTATAAGTTTTATCTCTATATTTTCTTATTATTTAACAAATATACACAGTTTATGAGAACACGAGTGCCATAGAAAACTAGAAAGTGGAGGACAACCCACAATGACCCCCCAAAAAGAAAATGAAATTTCAGTTTTATGATTTTTTTTTATTATTATACCAAAAATACCAATATTTGAATTCAATTCCTGCTGTTAAACCTCCTCCTAACCTGCAATTATTATGTCACAAATTAGAAGTAAAAAATTTCAACTTTCACAAAAGAATATGAAACAAAGCCCGAAAAGAAACATCAGAAGAAAGTTATTTCTTATAGGTGTATGTGTGTGTGTTGTTGGTACTATCCTCTTCTCTTTCAGAATTTCTAATAAAAAGTACTCACATGCTTGTAATCAAATTTTCTTTTTCAAACAAAATTTTCTTCCTTTTTTTGGGATGTTAGTGCAGGACATGATAATGATGAACTCAGAAACAGCATCAGACCTCTCTAGCTTTAGATCCACTTTTTTACCTGAGCTAGGTCACAGTCCCAGGGGGAGTGCTTGACTTGCAAAATTTAGGGCAAAAATAAGAAACTCTAGTACAACAATAATTCACCTCAAATATGGTAACAAAGAGATGACCAGACCAGACCCCTTTCAACCCTCTGCCACTCTCAGATGTAAAAGGAGATTCACTGCTACAATGTTCCATCACCACCTCTCAACTCAAATATCACTCCTTTATCTTTTACAGTGTTTGATTTATCAGTTTGCTAATCACACTCTCTTTTGCTAATCATAAAACTGGGGCTGTTCCAGTTCTTTTTTTTTGTCAAAAAACTACGACGCCGCGTGCTCAAAATGGTGGTAGGGTCTGATGAGGAGACACTGAAATATTAAAAGAGGTTTTGTTTGGTAGCCACAAAAAACTAAGAGTGATCATTAAGGTTGAAACAAGGTATGTCCTTGTTTTATCTACAGGAGAGAACCATGTGAACTCATTAATCAAAGTTTTCCAATGGTGGGCATTGTTCTTGATGTACCATCCTACTTTGTGTGCCTCTACTTTTGCAGCATACATAACACCAAAGAAAACAACACATACCAATCCTAATTCATTACACACCCTCTCATAAATGATGACAGGAACCAATCCAAGGTAAACAACACATACCAATCCCATAATTCATAACACACTCATACTCTCACTCCAAACTCATAACCGGTTGGTTCTGGTATCGGGTTTATAAGGATACCATCAAGAACCCAATCCAAGAAGCAATATGGTGGTTATATCTTAGAAAAAGAGATTGTTACCGTGAGAGAGTCATGTCAACTGAATTTTCAGATCGGGACTTTACACCTCCTTGCCATCTAAGCTTTGGCTCTGTTTTCTCAGTCTAATCAACAGAGTTTCCTGCAGGAATTGCTGTAGAAACAGCTGACACATAACAAATTCTGTCAGCGATAATTGAGCAAGTTTATGATGTCACAATCAATCAATCACATTCATACCCATCTTCTACATTTCACCCAAAAAAAAAAAGTAGAGGAATAATTAGAAGGTGAAAAAGCTACTCAAGAAAAAAACAATCTTGGACCTTTCATTCAAGCTTCAATTATAGCTATTTTTAAAAATAATATCTCCCACCCAGTTTGCTCCACGATCGTAGAAGACAGCCTCTTACATACTGCAGGGTGGGTCCAATTTCACACGCATCTCCTGCAACCTTAAACATTCTAAGTTACTACTGAACCTTTGATGTACTAAGATTACCTGTTATAACTGATACCCTAAAAACCCATGCCTAGCATATGCATAACTTTCACCGACCTAAGACAAAAGATGAGATTAGCAAACCAAAGGCAACATGAAGAGGCAGAGCTTCGAGTAAAAACCTGTGACCGAGCTTGCAAGAGTATATATCCAACAAAGCGAAGGCATCGGTTGAAAGAGATAATATGATTCTTGGGAAATGTAGCAACGGTTTTCTTTCTGACGATAACGAAAGAGTCTGCAACATAGTACAGAACATGCTGGCTACACTAAGAAAGAGAGCAAAGAAATAGAAACCAACTCACAAGGTAGTAAATATTCCCAAAACGCAGAGGAACCACAGATATTGGCAAGCATAACATGTTTAACAGTAACGAAAAACATCTAATCAATCAGTCATGGTCTCTCATTACCAACATTCCACATGCCAGTGCTTTTTCCCTCAATTTTATCTTTTCAAAACTCGAAAGCAAAAACAACGGAGAGAAGTAACATAGAAAGAAACATGGTAAAATCTGTATAAAGTAAGCTAAGAAGATTACATCCATCCACAAGTTCATTGTTTCAAACAGCTCATCTGGTTCACAGATGATCTCAAACCATACTCTTCTGATACTCACATAACAATAACATCAATGTGAAAGGTTTAGCCTTTCCTGTTGCAGGCCTAACTCGATAACATTACAAAGTGCATAAGATCTCTCATTAGTCACATTAAGGATGATATAACACAAAATTTCATACAACGGCCTTGCCATGAGACTGTGAAACCAAAAAGAACAATCTTTGATTCATGAACAATACAATTCTTGTTCACAGATGTGTACATTAAAACAATTTCAAATTCACAACAATTACATAACAAAATATGTTGAAACCAACAAACAACAATTAATTTTTTTTTTCTTTTGCTTACCTTCCAAAGATCAATTCATCAAATCTCAGAAACCGAAGAGCAAAGAGAGCTTCTAGAATCCCTAAGCAAGCACCAGCAGCTACATCGTGCACATAATGTCTCCCTAACAGAATCCTAGAAACCGCAGTCAATGTTGCCCAGATCCATACAGCCACCACAACCTCTCCTTTCACAACGCCATCGTTATGATCTCTGATCCATCCATCTAAGAAAGAGTAGGTTGGACCAACCGTCGGAGCTTCTACAACAGCTGAGAAGAAGTGAACAGATGCAGCAACGAAGAAGACGCGAGAGGCGTGACCTGAGGGAAAGGAATAGTGATCAGCTGATACAGCGGCGGACATTGAAGGGTGATTGTAAGCGGGACGAGCACGACGGAAGATCAATTTCACGAGTCCGACGAAGATTAGATCGAAGAGGAGGCCGAGGAGGAATGGGACGAGGAAAGAGCGTAATGGAGGGGAGAGGAGGAGGGAAAGTGATACGGGGAAGGAGAATCTGAAATCAGCTGAGATTTCGAGGAAGAGGAGAAGAAACGGTGGGAGGGATGGTTTCGCCGCCGTGTGAATTGCGCGAGATACGGCGGCGTCCACCGCTAAGATTGGACCGACGAAAATCGCCGCCGTCGACGGAGACATAACTGTTGTTTAAAGATTTGAGTCTAATGTGAAACGACTACGTTTAGGAGAACGGAAGAGATTACTCAAAGATTTTTAAATTATGAAGCCGAGTCTACAAAACGACGCCACTTTCGTAAGGGAGAAAAATGTCCATGAAACTGAAGACATTTATATTGGGCCTTGTTTATTAAGCCCATATAGATAAAAGCAGATTGAAAAGGATACACAAGTCACTATTAAATTAGCAATAGAACACTAGCAACATTTTTTTTTTTTTTTTCACTAATCAGTGACCAAAAGAGAGTAAATCTCGTTATTTTGGAGTAGTTGTTAGTTCAATAATATACTTTGTACAAATATAAATTTATATGATCAGTGTAAGTTTTAAATCAACCAACCCGAAGTTATCGTCATGTACTCGTTAGCAAACCGTAAACCAAACACATCATAACTATGAATATTATATATCTCTAGCAACTGCAAAACGAAGATAATTTTAATCGTTGGTCGAAGACTCGAAATTACCACAATCAATATCCCTAACTCGTAATGACAAAACTTTTTTCCAAAATGCTTCATTTCAGCATATTTACCATAGTTATATAAGTACTATACAATATGAAGAAGTAAGTAAATGTTCAGAAAACATTAGAAGGTCCTACTCCTACTGATTCCCCTTACCTTGTTGTTACACTACAGTAAAACGACTCGGATTCGTATTTATTATTTTGTCAATATCTCAATAAATAACATCCGACACAACACTTAAAACCATTCAGTTCTTGATACGTTAACAGGAAACACTACGTCAAATTTGCTTTCCTCATTTAATGTAAAAAGAAATTTTTTTGCTTCTTCACCTAACCTTCTCTTCTCACTCAGGCAGGCCTCTCTAATCATAAATTCCTTCTTCAATAACTTTTATAGAAACCATAAATAAAATCCCTAGCTCTCATCAAATTCAAAATCAGTCGCATGTATACACAACCTACACACAAATCTAAAAATCAATTTAACATTCACAAAATCAACTTATATGATCTGAGTCACCACCAAAATATTAACATATTTTTCTATTGATTATATTATATATACCCACCACCACGTTAACATGGGCCAAACCTAGTAGATAAAGAAAATGGTAAAATTCGTAATTGCTGATCATGATAAAACGCTCGCGGGTATTGTTCCTTCGTAGCTTTACCAACTTTACTTTAACTTGTGAAGAGAGAAAAAGAGACAACAAGACGATAAAGATCAGGATCCGATAACACGAAGATGCCTAACGGGTGGCTCAAGTCATTGCAATGCAAATCAAAAGCGTTCGATGATGTCTGTAACTTCAAAACTAAACCACTAATCTCGTCGAGTTACGGTTGTAGTCGAAAGAGCTCACATTGCGTCAAAGACGTGATCGATACACGATTATTAGGTAAGAAAAACCCGAAACCAGACCAGAACCTAAGGCGTTTGAAGTCTTGTCAAACCGAAACAGAGCTTCTTAACCCGCAAACCCGAACCCGAAGGAGCAAATCTGCCCGCGCATCCGAAACGCTGACCGAGCTTCCCGATGGTCACCCGTCAAGGAACGTAGTGGAGATCATATTCCAGTCAAGCTGGAGCTCCGACGAGTTTCCGGGTCGGATAGAGATGATTTTCAAAGTGGAAAACGGGTCGAGGACAGTGACCCGGTTCGAGGAGTACAGAGAGGTTATGAAGTCACGTGCTGGTTTAAACGTAGGCACGTGCGAGGAGGAGGACGCACGGTGTTTGGCTGACGGCAACGAGATGATGAGGTTTTATCCGGTTGCGGATGGGTTTAACGGCGGCTCGTGGGTTTTTGCCGGCGGGAAAAGTCAAGCTGTGTGTACGTTTTCGGGTAGTGGTGAAGCGTACGTGAGCGGCGGAAGTGGCGGAGGAAGGAAGGCGATGGTAATTTGTCGGGTGATAGCGGGTCGGGTTGATGATAGAATCGGGTTTGGGTCGGACTCGGTAGCGGGTCGTGACGGCGAGTTGTTTGTCTTTGATACACGTGCGGTGTTGCCTTGTTTTCTAATCATTTTCAGATTGTGATATGATAAAAAAAAACGTTATAAATATTTTCTTATAGACACTGTAATTTTTTTTTCTATATCAACAACACATGTTATTAACACCGTTGTGAATTGGTTGAAGGGTCATGGTACTTAAATATAGAAAGATGATATATGTGATTAAAGCTTTCTTTGGGGGATGCAGACCAATATTGTGGCGTGGCCTATCAAACTCTTTTTTGCAGGTTGAGGCGTGGTAGCTTAATTACCACGTTTGTAAGCGTTTGGGAAGTCAGACTGTGTCGACCTTTCTTAATTATGACGTGATCGATGTGTGTTGCGATTTGATTATAACGACCATAAAAAATCATCCCTATTAACATGTTGAACAAAAAGCTACATGTCCGACTCATTTATCTTTGTCTTTATACGAACGTAGATATTAATTTACGGAAAGAAACACTTTTATCTTGAGTAGAGAAATTAACATGCATAATCTACCTTTTCAATGAACCTAAAAAAGCAAACCTATGATTCCAAATGAATATTGAGAAATCATGTTTTCACAATACTTATGTAAGTGGTTTTTACATAATTAACTTATGTAAATATGTAGACAGATGAGTTTTTTTTTTTTTTTTTTTTTTTTTTTTTGGGGCAACATGTAGACAGATGAGTATGATTGCATTTTTCTAGACAATGAAGGGTGAAATACACACGTCTAAAGTTTTTACTTTGTTAATATGTAGTGCATCATTTAGATATGTAAATATTGCATAGGCCAATAATTTACTCTCTCTCTCTTTTTTGGTGGGGATTGATATATGTGTTTTAGTTTGACTTCAGAAAATGTGATCGGAAAAACATAATCATGGCAAAGACAATCTGGTGGAAGACTAGAAATGATGATATATATCAATGGAGATCCTAATCATAGTTCTTGTCTTCTTGACCTAGGAAAATATTTTATTTGTCTCTTATAATTATAATTATGTGTCTTAACCATATGATGCATGTATATGTAGAACTCGGCATAAACAATACTAGGTACGAATTCTGTGTTTTACTTCATATTGGGTCGTTAATATTTTGTGGGTGTTTGGCTGTTTGCTCTTCCAAATATTTTGTTGATAATATACATAAAACACTTTTTCTCAAATATATTTTGAAAATATGCGTGTGTGTGGGCACGTATGTGCACTAACCCATAGACTCTCCAACCCATAAACCATGATAGTGTAATGATGTGAATGTGTAAATAAGACGATCCTCTAATGATGTGTGTATATATGTCTCTATCTACGCATTCACATTGATCTTACCGGCTATGTTTGAAGTTACTCCAAAAACGATAATTGTGTTAAGTAGTATATACGGGTAGTTTATATAGTATGAATATAGATAGTAGTATACTACTTTTTTAACAGCAAAGAAATTAGAATAATAGAATTATTTGTTCCAGCTAATCCGCCAGGTTTTAAATTAAAATACTGTATAATCCCAATAATAAGTCTGCGACTGCAACAATCCGAATTTTCGGTAACCAAATTAATTAACCCCATAAAGTTCGATAATCCAAATAACTCAGCTAAAAATCATATCATCGGTACTCCACAAGCATACACAATGGCTTCCCCTTGAGTCTCTGCCTTCCCTGCAAAAAGAAATAAATTCCCCACCTCAAAAATATTAAATGCCACACCAATATAAAAAGATCTCAATCTATTGTGTTTCGAATATAATGTATTAAATTTTCACGACAGCAAACCTTTAAGTCCGGTAACTCTATCACACATGCACATTCCACCACTTCTGCTCCAACCCTCTCTAAAACATGGTCCCCAAAACAATTCACAAAAGAGTAATGAGTATCTTGCAAATCGGTTAGATTCAACTCGATTGAATTTTCATATAGCTTTGGGAAAGTTACCGAGCAAGTTAATGGCAGCGCAGAGAGTACCACCAGTCGCAATGAGATCATCAACAACCAAAGCTCGGTCTCCAGCCTCCACGGCTCCTATGTGCATCTCTAGCCTGTCATTCCCATACTCTAGCTCGTATTCCTCAAATATCGTTTCACCTAGTTACATTTTATGTCATGTAACCCATAAACAATTTGTTAGGCATATATATAATGGTTATAAAATTATTTGAAAGGTATGCAAAGTTTTAAGAACCAGGCAGTTTCTTGGGTTTCCGAAGGGGAACGAACTTTGCTCCAATGGCTAGCGCAATTGGTGGACCGAATATGAAACCGCGAGCCTCTATTCCTGAAATCATAGCAAACATGGTTAAGTAGCGATAATCACAATACTTTAATCATTCTTTGCATAAACACAATTATGTATGTTGTTATTATTACAAAGAGTCCAGCTAAGAACATTGGCATTGAAGAAAAGCTAAAGAATGACTCTCTGTCCCAACAACAAACCCAATAGACAGATTCTAGAGCACTAACACAAAAGATACGATTCAGTGCTACATGTAGTAGTCTAGATATGTATTGTATGGGCTTAATTATTAAATTACTAGTATTCTACGTATATATAAAAAAAATGAATAATCAAATACATAAATTTTGTTATGTACCATGTGCCATGCACATATAAAGACTTCCTTAAACACGAGTTTTGTGACATTCATTTTATAAATATAGAAGCTCGTAAATCAGATGTTTACACATTAATATAAAGTTTGGTATATATCAAACGAGTTTGTATCCTTTTGATGATTTCTTTCTTTTAAATCTGTCTATGCAAGATTCTATTGATTTGAAAAGGCAACTGAAAAAGTATACTGATTTATAAAAAAGTAAAAGGGAAATGATGTACCTCATCATACTTTATACTGCAACAGTAAACAAAGTTACAAAGTTTTTGTACTTCATTACATAGAAGAAGAGAGACATACAGAAAAAGTGGGAAGAAGAATTGGCCAAAACAATGATGATAGAAAAAGAATGAAAACCCAAATCAAGTTTTTTTTGGGGCCAACTCTTTTAAAAAGGTTACATCCATCACTCAACTACCCATCTATCCAAACAACACCCACCACATACACACACACAGACAAACACTTTTAACATAAGTAAGATCAACAATTATAAGGTTTTTAAAAAGTAGAAGAATATATATATAAAAAATAACACTTTTTCTTATATGATTCAGAAGAAAGAATGATCCAGGCAATCAATCTCATTCAATCATTCGAATCACACAGAAAGATTAGATTTCAGAGATAAGAGAAAGTCTTGTCTCAACCAAAATTTGTATCGAATAGATTCTTTTTCTACAATTTGTGTACGTACGTGAGTATGTATTTCCATATGAACTTCAAATTCTGATATAGCATATATCAAATTAATTTCTACACATTTATTTATTCACTCATAAATCCAATTAAAACAACAGATCTTTTTAATAATCTCATTAAAGTGCAAACACAACTACAAACAAAAAATGAACACCACATAGAACAACCACTTTGGATGAATAACCAAGTTTTTTTTTTTGGTAAACTGAATAACCAAGTTGAGCAACCTATTTGAGATATTCCTAATTTCTAATGTTCTCCATCTAAGTTCAATGTAAATAAAATTTCGGAATTATATCTTTAAGATTCCACTAATTAGCATTTGACTTAAAAAAAAAAAAGACTCCACAAATTACCACGCACCAACAATTCAACTATTTACGGTTCAAAAAAACATTAAAATATGAAAGAAAAAAAAGAAGAAATTAAATGGTTTTTGTTCCAATATTCAAAAAAAAAAACAAAAAAAAACTAGAAAAGTCACTAAAATCATGACCTACCCACTTTTTTCACCGGAAAATCTTGAAAACAATAAAATAATACAGTTCACTCAAATAGGTCAAATATTTTGGATAGTAATTCCATAAAAATTACACTGTCAAAAATAATAAAAATATGAATTTGCAAAGAGAGAAAGAGATGATATATATTTATTTACCTGCAACCACTGAGATGTTCTTGTCTCTGTACCTCTCCACAAACAGATCAATCGTGTCTTTGAAAGCTTTCGGATCCAACAACACTGTTGTTATGTCTTGAAACATTATCCCTGCAATCTTCTCATGTTACTACCCTTTCTACTATTCTTTTTTTCTCTATGTAACAATTCTCGTTTCTCTATGTAACAATTCTTGTTTTTTGTTTAACAAAAAAAAAAAAAACAAGAATCCTCAAGAAAATATGTAAATGGTCAAATTAGAAGAACTTCATAGCAAAACCAAGACAGATTCAAGACCAAGAAAACTGTGTACATCAAACTGTTTCAAAAAAAACAAGCTATCAGATATTATTGTCAGACTACGAAACACCTGCATTTTTCTTGGGGAAAACTAGTTTCTCAAGACAAAACAATACTTGCCATGCGACGAAAATAGAGCATGTAACTAAAGAAAAAAAAAAAAAAAAGAACAGAGCACACTTCGATATAAAACAATTCCAAAAGAAGTAAGAAAAAGAAAAGAAAAGGGAAGAAAAAAAGTTACCTTTCTTGGGAAAATCTGGAACGACACGGATCTTAGTTTTGATTCCGTTGATACGAGGATCCTCTTCTTCTTTGTTTCCCGACATTGTCAAACGAAGAACCAAAAGAAAAAAAAATATTATAATCTAAACAATCAAACAAAACACAGAATGTGAAATCCTCTGTTTTTTATTTATTTATTAAGGGTATCTTCTCTCTCTCTGGTTCAAGTTTAGAGTGGGAGAGAGAAAGAAAAGAAAGTGAAGCCTTACCACTATTTATATCTATAAAAATTAAAAAAAAAAAACAAAAATTTGGTTAGATTCTTCTCTGTGCTTATTAAAATTGCAGTGTGCTTAAAATGTGTTTAAATCTCTCTGTACAACTGTAAAGAGCCAATAAGATAAGAGAAAATAAAAGAAAATTTATTTATTTACCTAATTGGAAAAATAGTAATTAATAAACTATTTTAGATATTATATAAACTTCTAAACCAATAATAATATGTCATCCAACAAAATCTTCCAAAATCTAAAAAGTATCTGGATAGGTTTCTAAGGTGGTCGTTATTATAGGTTTAATAATTTTGAAAAATTAAAACATTTATATATATTTACACTATGATCATCATGTTATTCTTTTTTGGGTGGGTGGGCTTCATAATCTTTGGATGATATGTTTTTTTCTAATTTATACATGAATATCTATTATATTATATTGTATTTATGTTTTATTAACATTGGTTATTGTAATGCCTCCAAAAATAGAACACAATGTTTTTTAAAATATTTTAGTTTAATTGTATTTTTTTTTTAGAATAGTACAAGACATATCTAATCTATGTCTCATTAGCTGACATGATCAAAGCGTTAAACGTGTCGTTTAAACACTGGGCTGTCTCGATTTTTTTTTGTTTGTAATCCCCAAACAATTATCATGTTAATACAAAAAGCTTAAAAAGATGAAGTGTCCTTCTTCGTTAAATTATGAGAGCTATAGCAATGCGGAGAGACAAGTGGTCTGTTTCATTATCTTATCTTCAAGATTAGAATTTTTAGAATAAAACTTGAACTCCTTTATCTTTATTTGTTGTTTCAGTTTGTCCTATAATTATTAATAGTAAACATGTGGTTTAGAGTCTCTCCCATTATATATCTTTTGATTGGAAGGAAATAGTCAACAAACCCAACTTGGAGAATGAGTTAAGTGTGATTTACGCTTTACAACTTCCGGTAACATTTACCTAGTAAACTTTCACATATAGTACATGTTGTTTATACAAGAAATATGACTCTGCTCTTTTTTGTGTATAATATTTATTTACTAAAACGTATAAAGATGTATTATAAAAAAAAATATACATAGAGATGTAAAATATTACTAACTACTTTTTGTTATTATAATGTAGCTAACAAACAAATGAATAAAATAGTGTTATTACAACAAAAATATGTAATTTACTGGCTTATGCTATTGCTTTCTTTTGAGTCACTCTATGATATATGTAATCATATATATTATTAAGACAAACAAAAAATATACGTATAATATCACTAGATATTAGTAATTGCTACTATTTTGATACGGATATAAATAATGACGTTTCTCTTAAAAACAATTTCAACTATGTCGAGCTTTCAAAACCGGTTATATAAAATTTAAGATATGAAGTTAAAATACTTAGACAGGATGATTACATTCATTTACTTTTGGTAATCCATTTAACAATTTCTTCTTTTAATGAATATGTGTAACATTTTCACTCGTGAACTTGTGAAATGTACATGCTAATATGAAAATCGTATCCCAAAATCTAAGTATAATAATGGTCGTCAAGAATTTAGTCCGGTGATAGATATTCCAACACCAAACTCAGATTATTTAGGTCCCCGTCATACAATATGATTGTCTTTAAAAACAATTCAGATACTATGGTCAAACAGAAAATCTAAACAAATATCATCAACTAGTTCGAGCAAGACCCTAAAGATTTCGCCTAACTCTCGTATCTAAACACACTTTACTGCACAAAGTCCAAGGTGGAATTTTGAGTGTGGCAGATCTCTACATATAGATTTTGTTTTTGGAATTGAGAAAAAAAATTTTCAGAATATAAATATATAATGAAAACTTCATAAAAATGAAAGCGATGTTTCTATCTTTTTCTATTTTAGATTTTATTATGTCTATTTTATAAATTTATATGGAGCTTTTAATTAGACCTGTCCATGGTCTAGAATAAGATAAAAAAAAAGCTCACCACCTTTTGATATTTGATAGGCCACTCTTCAATTTCGAATTAGCATCTTACCAGTTTACCCCTCCACGAGTCTTTTCGTTTCTTATTCTGTCCAGTTCTTCAATTATTGCACTAAATCTTGGAGAAACATGCTCAAAATCTAACTTGGGACATATGTGTCCAACAGTTATGGTGTTGTGATTCGTCTTACATTTAATGTCATCTTCTTCATAACCTAGAATCCCATATACTACACAATATACAAATTATATAACATCAAAAAAATATTATCATTAGAAGCCAGTTTTAAAGATTACAAATTATTAGCAGCATCAACAATGGTATAGCTGCAAAAGTAGGCGAATCTCTTTTATTCCGTGTTTTGGATGAAGTCTAGATTTCATATGACCACTTTTGGTAAGCATATTGTGACTCACACTTTTACTTTTGTACGAAAATGGTATATTTCTTATTTTTATTATTCTATTACATATATTTAAGAAACGAAAAACATATAAAAAATTCCGATGTTTGGGTGTACGAAATTGTATTTCATATGAAACAAAAAATAATTTCTTGTGGTATGAAATTTTTTTATAGATTACAAGGACAAAATTCGTTAATTAAAAGCGAAATTAATTCGGTTAAACATCACTTTAAAAAAATTAGGGTGTTAATGGTGACAGTGGTCAGGGTAGACAAATCCGTCAGCGGACTAGACCACTTTTTATTTACTATTTATAAATTTAGTTCGCAGTGGTGCGGTCCAAAAAATACAAAAGAAAACCGCTGCAGACCAACTGCGGATTCTTTTTGTGTACAAATAACGTTAATCTGTGGTGGTCTGCTGTCCACTCTATTTTTGGAGCAGTTTAAACAGTTGACGGATTTAGCCGTCCCGACCGTAGTCACCATCTAGACCTTTCATTGATAGCCTAACATTTAAAGTGATGTATATCAGTTTTGTATATTAATGTACTATGTTCACGATCTACAAATATTGATATATACATCTACAAATATAAATATAAACTAGTACCAAAATTTGTCCCAAAATAAAAAGTAGTACTAAAATTTTATTTATCATTTCTCGAAACAAATGTAAAATACTATTAACTATAAGAAAATTTGCTAACATAGGAGAAATTAACCCATAAATTAATTTTGGATATGGGGTTGAAAAAAACAAAGGTATCGATTAATTATAAAAAGGGACAAAAGGAAAGTAGTAAGCTGATTGTGGAGTGTACTATAATCGGTCGAATCAATTGGACTATCTCACAATTTTTTGTGGACGAGTGTTAGTTATTGTTGTGCTCCATTAACCCATTAGTCTTCCCACTAACTTTTTTTTTTTTGTTTCTCGCCTCTCCTTTTCACATCTTTAAAGTCTTTCTCCTAAAGAAGAAAAAGAGTCATTTTCCTTAATATTTTTTCCTGTTGTATTCTTCTGTTCTGTCAATTTCGGCCATATAATTTATTTTGTTGTGAAAGTACAGATACTCGAAAGATGTATTTTCTTTTCTTATTAACATTAATCAATCGAATAATACATATATATAGGGATAGATAAATCATTAGTACAAAACTGACTAGGACTAAGAAAAGATGGTCTATGGGCCGGTCATGGAGATCCATCCTAAGTGATTTACAACACTTCCCCTTGGATGACATAACCGTACAAATGCTAAGAGATCACCGTAATACGCTTGGGGACGCTGCCTCATTAAAACCTTACCAGGAAAACCCAATGGGACAAAATCATGGTGAATGAAAAAGAGTACAACACATATTACTCCCCTTGTTCCAAGCATCACTAAAGTCCTTAAGTCTCCGCATTCCAATCTGGTGCGTGAGCTTCTTGAATGTCGATGTCGGTAATGACTCGGTGAAGAGATCGACTGAATTGTCGCATGATGGAACTTGCACCACTTGAACTTCTCCGGCCTTTGGTAGTTCATGTGTGAAGAAGAACTTAGGCAATATGTGCTTTGTCCGATCTCCCTTAATGTATTCTTCCTTGAGCTGTGCGATGTAGACGGTGTTGTCTTCATACAATATAGTTGGTCCCTTGTCATCGGCCATGCCACAATCTGATCGGATGTGTTGTGTCATGGACCTCAACCAAACACACTCACGACTGGCTTCATGCATGGCTAAAATCTCTACATGATTAGATGAAGTGGCCGCAATGGTCTGCTTCATAGAATGATTAGATGAAGTGTCCATGCCAATTTTAGTAAATAATTTCTTATCTATTAATACATAATTATTATATGCATGAAACAATCCTAGAAAAAAATATAATCTAGTATGAACAAGGAAATATGCAAATAAATTCAGAGTTTTAGAATTTCCTCTTTTAAGTTTTTCTTTTCTCTAAATAAGATTATTTCCTTTTTTAAGTTTTCCTTTTTTCTAGATAAGATTATTTCTTTTTTTAAGTTTTCCTTTTTAGTTTAGTAAATTTTTCTATTCTGAATAGAATTAGGACAAGAGGTTTTAGGAAAAAAAATTCTCTTGGGTTTCGATTTTAAGTTCTTAGTTTTAGGGTTTCATGCAAGACATAGAACAATTCCGATTTTAAGTTTTCAATTTATGCAAGACATATCACAATCAATCAATAACAAACAATCAAGCCTAAGCAATTCTAAACCTCATGCAATCGGATTTTAATGTTTTAGGGTTTAGGGTTTTAAGCTTTAGGGTTTTCTAGAATTTAGAACTTTAGGGTTTTGATTTGTTGATTGTGTAATTGTAGATTTTAGGGTTCTAATATATTTAAGATCAGGTTCGATATATGTGTCCGATGAATTTGATTTATTTACCTTACACTGTTTGGGGTTGACTAGAATAGATCTGGGAGCTAAAGACCTCGGATATACCTTGAGTTTGATCGCGAACCTCGGACTAGTCACGAACAAAACTTGATCACGAACTTAGAACCGATCGTCGAGCTTGAATAATCACGAACTTGATCCGATTGATAGCTTGGACGAACAAAGGATGTTGTGCGGCTGCTTTAGGGTTTTAGAGATTTTTCTCAGTTGGAGTTTAGGACAAACTCGTGCTGATAACGTGTTGTGAAAGTAGAGATACTCGAAGGATGTATTCTCTTTTCTTGTTATCATTAATCAATCGAATAATACATATACATATAGGAATAGATAAACCCTTAGTACAAAACTGATTAGGACTAAGAGAAAATAGTCGATGGGCCTTAGGACTTAGACAATATATGAGCCGGTTATGGAGATACATCCTAAGTGAATTACAACATATTTCATTTAATGAAACAAATCAATTTTACTCAGTAAAAATTGTTACTACTTGTTAATATTATTTGACCAAAAAACAATAAATTATGTGATTAATCTTACCTTAAACTTTATTTAAGAATATATATATTTCAAACTAGAATAGGAATTTGTAAAAGTACCTAAATGATAAGAAAAAAATGTCACGAATTTAAATGACTCTAAAAGCTTTTGTTACATAATAATAATATGTCGAAAGTGATCCATACTTACATTACATACTTGCATATGTTTTGATACTAAAGAGTAAAAGAGACACAGCTCGAAGAAAAGAAAAAGATAACTGGAATAGGCCCAAATAGGTAAATGGGTTCTTTATTGGAATCATGGCTTCAGCGTAGTCTTCGGGCTTGGCTTAGGCTTTTTACCAAAAACCTATAGCCACGAATATGTTTTCCTTTCCGATAAAGGCGTCAAGATTCTATCATAAGATTAACAAACATATATAGAGATGATGAACTATTCATTAGAATTGTAAACTTTGTGTAAATCTGTTTTTTTTTTACGTGTACAAGTTGCATGCAAATGTCGTATGCTGTTACTGTAAAGTGTAAATTATTTGCATCCGGATTGAACAAAGCTGATTTGTTCCCGATATAGGAATTTTTCCAACGTATTTTTTTATGCGTTCTGCACATGAATGATCGTAATTCGTATACAAGGAAACACATACCACAAACAAAACAAGACTAGCAAAAATTCAACACTAATCACTACTTATTACAATGATCCAAATAACGATACCATTAATCTCACCTAAACATTTAACTCATTATGTAACAACTAGTGTTATATATATTACTAACCTAAAAAATCTCAATGAGATTATAAATATATCATTGATCTCAACATGAACAATCAAAAAACACATTACAAACAAAAAAAAGAATTTAAGTATAATAATAATAAAACAACAACATTATACAAACCTGTTTAAAGTGTTGTTAGTAGTATAATCAGAACAAAACTCTAGATTTGATCTTGTCCAAAACTCCATCAATGGCAATATCAACAGCATCTTTCTTACTCATCAAACCCATCGAAGCTCCATGTCTTCTATACATAACTCTAGGCATCATCTCTATAACTCTCTCCCTCATCCTCGCTACTTCTTCTTTAGGTATACTCATCAACACGTCTTGTATCCTAACCCCTCTGAACACAACATCCTCCTTCGGAATCGTCACCGAAAACTCCGAGAACTCCGATTCCGGTAAATGCCAACCGTACTGCATTTTCGCGGTCTGGTCTTCGAAAAACACCGGTATGCATCCGGCGATGATCCCGTCGAAGGTAGCTTTCCTTGTAGGTGTATCTCCCGGTGGTTGTAAACAGAACGATGACTGCAACATCGGTCTCATGAACCGGATCGGATCGTGCTCGCAGATTCCGTTTGAACAGTCAACGAAATCGCAGATTTTATTATTGTTATTATCAGATTCGGTTGTTGCGGTGGCGGTTGCGTTCGCGCTCGTGCACTCTAACCTGATGCTACGGCGGATGTTCGGAGAAGTTGAGGTGCCTCCTCCTCCGGCGAACAGCATAAGCGAGGTTCGCCGCGAACGACGGACGCGGCGGATCCAAGATTCCAAAAACGGCAAGCTGTGGGGGTGAAACGACGTCGGGTAAGGTACGGCTTGTTCTTGCCACGGCCAGAAACGAGACTCGAGTGTTAACGCCGTCAGGTTGAAAAACTCGGGGCGTTCTAGAAACGACGTCCCCCAAACCGGGGGATCAACGGTCAACGGCTGAGAGAAATCCCAAGCGGGTCGAGCCATGACGAGGAAGTGGTCGTGACCCGAGCGGCGAGACCAGATCTCGGGTTGATCACGGGTCAAAAACTCGAGAAGATCAGAGCCGTGATCGGCGCTGGAGTTTAAATCGGGTCCGTAGAGGTAACGGAGAGAATCGATGCCGGCGTAGTAAGGGAGGTAGACGGCGGTGGCGAGATCCGGGTCGGGCGTGAGACATGGGTATTCGAGGATCCGACGGTGGAAAATGAGTTCGAGAAGTAACGGGTCGGTTCGATACCAGCTTCGGGTACGGGTATGGGTTGTTGGGCCGAGTCCGTGATTGGCTAAGTAAGGGCAGAGATCGTCGGTGATTGGGTAACGATTACAAGTTGAGAGGAGATCGAGATTGAATCGTGATGGGAGTGTACGGATATGGATCCAACGGCCGTTGCATCCTGAATCGACGGTTGAGATTTGTTGTGATTGAACAACCTTAGGTTCGATGGAGATGAAGATGAAGAAGAAGAAGAAGATGGTTAGTGTTGTGACGGTGGATTTGGAAGCCATTGTTATGGAATGTAGTCGGAGTTGAGAGTGGTAGTTTCTTTCTCTTTGTTAATGGTAAGGAAAGTTTTTGGTAATTGCAAAAGAAGTCGTGTACTTTATAAACGTTCCTTAATTTGATCCGTGAGTAATTTTAAATAGGAAAATCGACCCCCGTGAGAGACTATATACGAGGCAATAATTGAATATTGGAAATCTTTTTGGTTAAAAACATAAAAGTAAATTATGATATCTAGAGAGGAGAATCTAACGGTGCTTGTGCAATTCTGAACACGATAAAGTCGGTTTTCGTGTGAGTGTGTGTTTGTATCGGGGGAAAATGGGTAATTTTGTGTGTTCAATAACTGATTTTCAATTTCTAAATTAAGAAAAAAACATTTGGGTTTAAATTGGTATTGCTCTTTTATTTAACTGAACCGAATTGATTTCTAGATTCGGTTTTGGTTTTAACTAAACCGATTTCGTTGTATGCCGATCTTCCTTCCAAAAGTCAACCTCCATAAAGGCCACGTATTATTAAGTCGTATTTTATAATTAGTTTTTTCTCTTATTTTTCAATTATTTTCTCACTTAATCTTTAAGATTTATTCCCTTATCCCCTTAATATTGATACTATTTTCAAATTTTATATAGTTCTTATTTTATGTTTGACAATTTTTTTTGTAAAATTTCCCTTTAAATTATTATTATTATATTAATAAAAATAACCCATATTTATATTTTTTGTTTATTGGTTTCTTAAAAATTATTAAAATGACCACATTCTAAATTTAACTTAATGGAAGATGGTATCTTTCAACGATAATATTTTTTCCAAATCAATATAGTACTCTCCCAAAAATATGTTATTTTCGCTGAATCAATTATGACAACCAAACTAGAGGAAAGTGTAATTTGATTGACAAATACGCTAAACTGGTCAAATTTCAATTGAGCATTAAAAAAAAGGCATCATTCCAAAAAAATGATTGGATTACATAATTTGTTGGCGATTTTACTGAGGTTGTGACTACTTAAATGCTATTTTTGATTATGGGTGCAATTGTTTTAACTCATAAAGTCAACTTATATAATAAATATTAAATAATATGGTTTTAAGTGAGAATATTTTAGATAAGGAGGAAATTGATGGTGGTACTTGTTAAAATAGGCTTATAATTAAGAATTACTTCAACAAAACATTCAATCATTTTTCTTTCTTACATACCCAAGAAGCCCAAACATTTGTTAACTAATAATGTTAAAACTCCCGTTTTATATTCATTTACAGAAATATTATTTAATTAATAAATTAATAACTTGGATGATCTATTTTTGAAAATTTAAAATTCTACATTACGATGAAAATCACGAAAGACACCAATATAGTAATTTTTGGTACTATCAATCTTGCAATCTCGATTTAGACAAATAATATTCAAGAAAATGACATTAACAAATTTAACTCGATTGTACATAATTTGTTGTGGTGATGCAATGTGATTTATATGAGTTCAGTTGTGAAAAATATATTGATAATATTATCATGTAGACAAATCAAGAATATCCATAATACTAATGATAATATTGTCAATATATTTTTAACTATATGTAATTATATTAATCTAAGTAATGATTATTGATTTTAATCATTGTAAGCATGAATATAAATAGTAACTTTTATTATCCAAGTGAAAATAATACATGTTAGAGATTTAAAAAATATAGTTGTTATCTATATTGGTAGATTATGAATGTAAAAGACAATAGTGCATTACATATGGAATTCACAACATTTATAAAAATTCTATATCAATTTTTTAAAACAGTTTGAAAACATAACGTGTAATAGAAATGAAAAGACAAACAAACAATATAAATAACAACCATATGATTATTATATATATATTATCATTAATATTCTGTTAATATATTGTAGATTTGTAGCTATAATTTTATTTTACAAGTTTAAGTTTATTTTTAGAAACGAATTTTCAATTAATTGGATTGTTTAACCAAGTTCCAAGTAAAGCCACAAGAAAGGATGATACAACAGATTCATCCGAAGATTTCAAGAATTTAGAATTCATCTCATGTAGTACCATTTTAATACAAATCAGGATAATTCCCTCGAGATAATTGTGAAATGAATTACGAAAAGAGTTGTAATTTTAATACATCTTAATTAATGGATAATATGGCAAAATGATAAATTAAGATATTAAAAAGTAGAATGTGAAGAAGGAAAAAAGAAATCTAAAAGGGGTAAAGAAAATTAGAAAAAAGAAATAATAAAAGTAGTGTAGAATGAAGCTTCTGATTCTCCTACACAATCATCAAAAACTTGATGTAGAGTTTTCCATCTTGCCCCATTTCACCAAAGTCTTAAGAAACTTCTTAACCTGCAACACCATTTTACCAACCAAACTCTCACATTACTAATTTACATAATGTAACATATATGCATCATTTAGACTATGTCTTAAATATATTGTGTACCTCGGAAGGGTCTCTAAGAGAGTAGAATGCATTGCTTTCTTTTGGTACGGACGATACCAATATTCCAAATCCTTTGTTCCCTTCTCTTAGTACCTTAAATGCATCTTCATCAGTCCTATCATCTCCGATAAAGATCGGAAGAAACTCGTCGTTGTTGCTTAATCCAAGAGATTCTAACAGAAACTCGACTGCTTTTCCTTTGTTCCACTCGATCACAGGACGAACTTCCAAAACCTGATCAAATCAACAAAACTTTACACGTTAAGGGATTTGGAATCGATGTGAAAGGAGAGTGATGATGTTTGTTTCTCAAGTAAAGTACCTTTCTGCCGTGAGTTAGACGCAGGCGAGGGTACTTTTTCAGGTGGTCATGAACACGTTGTGCAACGAGTGGCCAGTCCTTCTTGTCAACATTACGGTAATGTACTGAGGCGCAAAACTTGTGGTTCTCTACTTTTGCACCTTTGATACATTTAGTTATCTCAACGAGGCTATTGTAAACCTCTTCGATGATGGGTATGAACTCTTTAGCAGGCTGAAAGAGGTTTACCTCCTCACCCTATTCATCACAAAGAGAAGATTAGAAATTTTTACAAGAGTTGATTCATGTAAGTTCAAGGAAAATGAGGTAAGTAAAGATCTTCACCTGTTGGTCAGTGGATTTTATACAGTTGGGGTCTTCAGGTGACCCATTTAGGTTTACAGGAGTCATTATGTCCATCCCATGACTACCCGCGTAATAGAGTTCAGTTAGTCCTACCAATTGGTAGACCTGCATTAACAAACTCAATATGTATTAGTGTTTTTGACTATTGGTTGGATTGTGCTGATACAATGTTATATAGGAATGAATCATGGTTGAGAAGTTTCACCTTGTCACGGCTTCTACCACTAATGATTGCTGTTGGGAAGTACTTGGCGACATCTTTAACAGCAGCACGCATCTAAGAGAGATCAAAGAGAGCAAAACCTTAGCCTTTTGTGTTTCAGACCAGAGAGAAAAATCAATAAAAAGGGGTTTTAAGTTCATACCGCATCAGACATGATGGCACGATCAGGGTCATCGACAATTGGGGAAAGCGTTCCATCATAATCAAGAAACACAGCTATCTTCTTGTTCTTTGCTTGAGCAGCAATATGAGCAAACGAGCTAATCGCTGAAGGATACTTGAGCTGTCAAGATCAAATAATGAAAAATGGTGAGAACTAAGAGATCAAAAACATTTTTGTGAACCAAAACCATGAGATTATTATTACTATATATTACCATCCAGGCCCGTAGAGCAAAATCATCTTCAGGAGCAATCTCAATGTTGAAATCCTTGACAAGCCTCTTACGAGGTGGGGAAGAGGATATCATAGCGTCCAACCAACCGTTGGATCTAACATCATCGAGTTTAGGAATCTTCTTCCTAGAATTCATCATGAATCTTCCTGAAGGGAATGATGATCCGAGTCTTGATTTACTGACTGGTGTAGTAGGGTCACTAAGAACAGGACTCGTCTTGTTTATATTCAAATCCATCGAAACTCCCAAACCAAAAAAAGATGCTTCAAAATGAGAAAGTATCTCGATGGCTTTCTTCTAAAACACACACTTCCGTAACTATCCAACTCTTTTGTCAATGAAAAACCACCTCTTTAGTGTTTTCTTATCACTGCTTGTTTGTAAACCGTCCATTAAAAGAAACTGAAAGGTGACCACAAAACAGAACACTCAGCAAAGTTGATTAAAGTAACCGTAAGAATATAGTAAAAAGTAGGTTCTTCGAAAACAGAATGTGACGCACTAAACCGAATACAAATGTTGTTCTCTAAACATTACCTTATCATCTCTAGATCTTCAAATGTTACACAGCTTTTACCACAGAAAAAAAGGGCTCTCAGACAGACCTTGAACTTCAACTACAAACCTGTATAAGAGTCCACCAAAAAGATAAAAGCAAAATCCAAGATTAAGTACTTTGTTCGGGTTCCATCACAAAGGATCTCTAAATAAAATAAAATAAATAAAGAACTTTTCATGTTCTCATTTAAGACAGAACAAGAAGATTAGAGAAAAGTAAAAAAAAGAGAGTCATGGGTTAACCCATACTGTTGTTTAATGATAAAGAGGAAAAAGTACGCCACTGATTTTGACAAGTACCGAAATTTCAAACTGCCTTCTTCTTTAGGACACAGCTAAGTCTATTGAATGTATTTAAAAGACTCTACCGACAAACAAAAACCTTTGTATAGGGCCTAATCACTCAAAACTTGACCAAATCACGCGTATACATACAAATGAACCATTGTACGAATTAGTATTTTCACTTTTTTAACTTTTGGTTTATCATAACCAATGCTGTTGTATGGTACCAAAAAAAAAACAGAGTCGAATTCAAAACAGAGAGGAAGCAAAAGAACCAAACACAAAAAGGGGAGACTTTTTTTTTTTGTTAAAACGGATCTTGAATCAACAAAGGAGATCCACAATAAACCTAGAACGGTTCCAGAATCTTAAAACGTAACGATATGATGATAATCGAGAGTAAAAACGTTACCTGATTCAAAAAGGGAGCAGTGTGTAAATAAAACACACAAAAACAGAGCTTAGGGAATCTCGAAGAAAATGCAGATTTTTTCTCCTTCGCGGAAACAAAATCCCAGGGATTGCGAAAGGAGAAGATATCAGTCAGGAAGAGGAAGATTAGGGATTTTTTTTTTCTTTTACGAAAAAAAAAAAAAAAAAAAGAAACCCTAAAAATTTGCGCAGAAAAATAAGGGAACTTTAGGAAGAGGAGGCCGAAGGAAGGAAGAAGGGAGAGAAATTGAAGGAGATGAGCTTTCGTATTTATAGACTTCTGATTCTCTCATAAAATTAAATTAAAATTATAACTAAAAAATTAAAAAAAAGTCAGTTTTCTCAGAGAGACAGAGAGAGAGAGAGAGATACGTGGTTAACAAGGTTATTTAGGGAGGGCTCTTTTTGTTGTTTAATCTCGAAAACACCGCTCATGTTTGACTTATTTACCAATTTTGCCATCCTGACGACCAAGACCACGTTACAAGTTTCTCTCATTAGCTTTCTTAGTTAATTACTATGATCAGCGAGTTCGTCATCATCATTAGTCATATTCATTTTGTTTCTTAAAAAAATTACTAATTATTAGTATTTTCTTTTGGGGTGGAATCTTTGAACGAGTACTATACTAGACTACATTGCAATTCATTTACGTTTCAACTCTTTTGGTGGTATACCAAATTTGTAGAAAATTATTATAAATCTTTTTTACTTGACCAAAACGTATGATTATAAAAAAAAAACTAATTAATTAAGTCGTGTGTTTTAAACAGCGTGAAACAGCCGTCATAACGGCAGTAGATTATATTCCAAAAAAAAAAAAAACAAGTGAACTAGAAACTACTAACAAATTAGAAAAAAAAAAAAATAACCGTGAGGCGAACGTTTTGTTGTATAGCTGGTTCGTTGACGGACACGTGGATACGAGTCAAGAAAAGTTAAAAAACCGTAGGCGGCACGTGTTAAAATAGTAATGGGTAAATTAACCACGTGTTAGTTGGGCTAATAAAGGGCCCATAAACCTCGAGATGAAAGGAAACTTGATCCTTCTTCTAGAGTTCCGGTGTCACCCTTTTATTTGATTAGTATCATTACCTAAAGCTTTACCCCCCCTGTTTCTAAATTATATTGACGTTTCAACCAAATTATAGATTGATACACACGAGTTACACACATTTATTTACTCTATTGAAATGTTTACCATGTAATATATTCGTGATGAACATGACATAAATCATAAATGACATGGGTTCTAAAGTCCTAACTTTAATTTGGGTTTAAAAGTGGTTTTAAATTAAAATGATGAAGAGTTATACATCACGGGACCTACAATAATTATTGTTAATTCGAAATTTAAGGTGTAAGTGGGGTAATGAAATGTATGATACTGAATAAACGGCCGTGATTTTGTGCTCTTTGATCACTTTTGTTTAACATTGCATGCTTGCTTGCTTGTTGTTTCTTTTGGTGGTGGTGGATTAACAAAAAAGCATATTGTAATCGACTTTTAATCATATTTTTCATGGTAGCTATATCTAATTATTTTCCACCAAAAATGGAAATTTCTCGTAAATTAATACTAGTATATAATAGGTTTGAGTGAAGAAGTAATGGTCAGTGTAATTTTAAGTTCAAAAATAAAATAAAATAAAAAAGAGCTAGATTTGGTTTTGTCTTTGCACCGGCTTTGGAAGGTTCACCACGTGTATCCCACGCTGCATCATATGACGATTGACGAGTCACACAACCTTAGGCTGACGCCATGATGACACAACTTTATACTTTACGAGGACAAAGGACAAATTCAGATTTGACAAAGTTCCAAGGAAGAAGAACATTTGAAAGTGAGTACAGATTGCTGAGTCTCATACCTTCTCGGACTTTCCCATTTTATTTAAGGTTAGTTTATGTATTAAACAATTTCTGATTACTGTTTCAAGATTATTATGTAAATCTTAGGTTAAAAATAAAGACCACACATTAAATTTTAATTTTCCTCTATCTTTATAGATTTTGCAATAATATTGTAAGGCAGAGAAATACAGCCTGTACTAGTTTACCATATATTTCTACTTACTAAAACCCTTTTTTTTGGGTTATGAAGACAGCTTGGTGTGAAGTAAATGTTTGATTCAATAATGAAAAAAATCATGTGTGCATGCCGACCACTAACTTTAAGCTCATTTTGTCAAAAGTTCACATGTGTTATCAGAGTGATAATGATAAGGCAACATTATATGATGACATATAATGTTATAAGTCATCTGCATATGTGTCTCCACGTATCTTTACGCGTACATATACAGTCAAGCATTCATCGTATATGTCCCAAATTATTACACGATCTGGCTACTCAAATAAGCGACAGATTTTCTAAAATATAATCTAAATTATTTTAGTCCTTTGTGAACCATCATAGATCATGCATGGGACAAATTTGTTAGTGAAAAAATGATTCTTGCTAATGTAATATATGCAAAATGACTAATCGACAATATCATCGTAATTTTGTGACAAATACGCATAAATCTACCATAAAGTATATGTATGTACTATGTTTACAGCATATAAATACATGTTTGGTTTAACGAAACTGAAGTTTGTAACCACCATATATTCAAGTATCTACCAAATAGAAATCATGCATGCAACAATATGATGAAAACATATAGCACAAAAACTACAATATAATAACAAAGCAATTTAATTGTATGACCATGGACTTTACTTACAAGATCCTACATTAAGGATCCAATAGATAAAATAACATATATATAATTATGTATACCACATGTTACGTGACTATTATTGAGTTTAATTTTTCTTATTTTGCAAATGGTTAATATAGAATCCCATAAAAAAAAAATTAGTTACTAACCTAAACGATTAAAAAATATTATATCATTTCTAATATCATACTGAGAGTAACGATAAATTATGAAAATGATCATTTATATACACATGTAGAACATGTCAGCTAACATTAGAGCCTAGAGGACGCATATATTGCTCGTTAAAGAAATGGGAAGAAGTGATAAGCACTAATAGATTCAACTAACCCTCGAGAATAAGTCGTGTATCTTATATTAATATATATGACCAGTTGGCCAGACCATGTTTAATATTATAATTTGCATGAGTTATATTTGATCATTTCAAAACGGTTGGTATGTCTCTGTCAATCTACACATAACACCCAATTAATTTACTTCCTCGTTTTATTTATAGTGGGTTAACATACTTAATTAGTTGGTCGACGCCGACGCTATGGTCAAGTCTTTAATTATTTTCTAGAATAGTTGTTGAAGATTTTGATTTGCCCGTATGATGATAAACCGAAGCCATTCAAATCGTTTCAAAACAATGAAACTGTTTCAATGAGTTTCTAGTATTGTACTACACGTTTATTGAAGATGACTATCAAACTATGATTACCTTCTTCTTTTTTTGACTCTTGATCGTCTTTTGTCCTTGACCAAAAACATAGAAAAAACAAAAGAGAGAGTGTGTTTACAAGCCTATTGGGATTCTTATTGGGCCGCATAACGCTTGTCTGCTGCTACGCCAATTTTGAGCATACTTATGGGTTTAACATATTCATTTCACAAGAATGCAAGATTCACAACCAATGAAAAACTTCAATTTATTTGAAACTCTAAGTAGAGAGATTACCTTTTCCCAAAAAGCACTAATTCGAATTCAAATGGTAGTTACTTGGTTTAGAACATTAGAATTTGTTTACTCTCTCCCTCAAAAGCAATAATAAGAAAACAGAACCATCGCCAAAAACATTATCAAAGATCTTCTTAACAACACTTTTATTAGCAACAAACCAAAGAAAATAAGAAAAAAAACTGATCTAAAGAAGCTTAAACCGTAGCACATAACCAGGCAAATCCACACAAAATTTACATTTTGTAATCCCGCCAAAAACCCCTATTCGATCAAATCTGATTCATCGATCAACCATCTTAATTGGGCAATGCAAGAATCTCAAAATCTTGAAGAAGGACCTGATCTTTGAAGCCAGCAAGAAACTGACACAAACCTTCAAGAAACAGAGCCGCTTGATGCTCACTCGTAGCTCCAACAATGTCCATTATCACACTCTTCCTCAAACGATTCGCATCAACAAAAATACTCACGAGCTCTTCCATCTCCCCCTTCGCCGCATCATCCACGGCCACTGAAGCTGTCGCAACCGTCGCAGCAAGCTTCTTCTTCTTCCCAACTTGATAAGACAAGACCCAGTTCTCAGAAACTCGAGCCACGAAACCTCTCTGTGCTTTCCTCATACGATCCATCAAACCAGGAACCATAAGCCTCATCGTACACTCAATCTGATCGATTCTTTTCACCAGCTCATCGGACGGGTCTTTCCACGCAGTCGAAATCTTCAACGGTTGGTTCACGAGATCAAGAGAGGTGTCTCCGTCGTCATCAGAATCTTGATTCTCACGGTCGATGAAAGAACGGAGGAGATTGGTGGCGAGGTCTAGGGTTTCGTAGTATAAGACTAGGTGACGGAGGACGAGATCGACGTTGGAGGAGAACACGGAAGCTGAAGCGGCGGAAGAAAGTGATTGACGGAGGAGAGGGAGACAGTTTTCGGTTAGGGTTTTGAACCAGTCGTCGTAGAAGTCGTTGAATCGACGAGAGGGTTTCTTGCGGAAGAAGAAAGAGAAAGGCATTTTCTTGGTGGGGAATGGAGGATTTTTGAAAGATATCTTGAGGGAAGCCAATATCGCTTACTTACGGCTTACCAATTTGCTTTTAATCGTGAGATATTCAAATTCCATGTAAACAGTAAATTTGCTTTTCATTAACCATTAGTGGTGGTTATTTTTTAAGGCTCAATTAAGCCACTTACTGTGTGTTCTCCGAATTAGGTAAGAGTTATCATGGTTAAGAATTTCACATCCAAATAATGAAATTATGACCAAAGATATAAAGGTTAACTTCATCTTAAGATCGGGATATCCATCTTTTTACAAAATAGTAAAATCGTTATAACAACTCTGTCTCTGATTCCTTTTTGTCCGCTTGAGTAATTGTTTTATGCGGTTAAAATTAAATATTTCGGTTTATGTGATTTCCCTGGGTCAACCCTTTTCTAATTCATAATATTGCATAAATCTTCCTTTTTGTTAAGAATGTAATTTTGGCCGGATTTGGTGTATACTGTATACGTATAGACATACCGTATTTTATGTTTGTATTTGGTCATACTCAAAAACGTTTCAAACCAAGTAATTCTGATCAATCCTAAACCACTTCAAACCAAACTCAGACAACCGAAGACTGAAATATAGTCGCTCCATTCGGTTTCAAGCTGACCTAGCTAGTTGATACTAGATATCATCTAATGAAATAACAAAAATAGAACAAACATAAAATATACAATATAGGTAATTAAAGAGTTTTTATTTATTTTTAATTAGATGAACAAGAGATACAACATATATGGAAATTAAACTTAACGAAGTAGTAATGTTTTCACTTTATTTCAACAACAACATAGATGATGCTAAACACGCGTATACTTATCAGAGAAACAACGGAACTGGTCTACTAATTTCGTCATAAAGAGAATGGATCGCATCTGAAACCACGTGGTGGATAGTCGGCCTGGCAAAGGGAAAGAACTTTAGCTAGTCCCACAGTAAACGAATAACTGAGGCCTACGAGTTTAATGGCATCGCAGATGCATACAGATGCCACAGTGGCGTCAAGCCCAGTCACGAGATCGCAGCATGGCCTCACTGTTTGAGAGTTGATAATTGAGCCGATGCCAAATATGTCGCTACAAGCTTCGATGTCCCTGGGACACGTCGGAGTTTGGGCCACGGTGAAGCCAAATAAGACGAGGTTGATGGTGAGGAAAAGAGCTATAGCGTTCTTTGAAGCCATGTTATTGACGTCTCTTTCTTGTTTTTAACTTCTTCTTTATGTGTGTTTAGAGAGGAATGTTGAGTATTGAGTTTTGGAGGTGAGGCCTTGAATTTATAGTCTTTTAGAAAGTTTAGTTGCTTACTATAAGATATATATATATATATATATATATATGTGATTAACAATTATCTAACGTCTAAAAGTCAACTGAATAATTTCTATATGTAGTTAATGAATAAAAGTAAGTTTTGGTCCTACATGTAGCTTGCACGAGTTGCATCTCCCAAATATACGTAAGTAATTTTTACGGAGCACATAAAATAAGTTTGGCAAGGTGAAAAACATTTGTTCATAGAATAGAGAATACTAGTATCATGACGTTTTCGGACCTTGGTTCTTGTAATAACACTGTGCTCCTTCGGTTTCCTCTCCAACAAAGCGGTTTTCACAAAATGTGCTTCTTTTTCTTTCTATTACTTCAATGGGCATGTATATAAACAATAAACAAATTAGAAAATCAGATTTTGGGAGAAAATAAACGCGAGAAGGAGGGGACTTGTTCTTCATCTATTTAATAGAAAGAAATTTTGATTTAAATAGGAAATTAATCAACCTGTTTTAGTGACGACAGCTTGGTGTGAAGAAAATTATCGATATTCAATAATGAAAAAAATCATGTGTGCATGCCGACCACTAACTTTAAGCTCATTTTGATAATATCTGTAATAAAGGAAGCATATTGCTCGTTAAAGAAATGGGAAGACGTGATAAACATAAATTCACTAATAGATTCAACTAATCCTCGAGAATAAGTCGTGTAATATACGTGACCAGTTAACATATTAATATTATAAATTGCATGAGTATCACTCAACACATTTTACACCCAATTAATTAACTCCCTCGTTTATTTGTAGGGGTCACAATAATATTTAATTAGTTGGTCGAAGCCTACGTTATTGTCAAGTTTTAAATTATTTCTAAAATAATTGTTGAAGACTTTGAGTTGCCGGTATGATATAACACGAAGCTATTCAAAACGTTTCAAACAATCAAACTGCTTCAATGAGTTTCTAATAAGTTTTATTGCACTACACGTTTAAGATGACTTCAAACTATGGTTTACCCTTCCCTTTTTTATTATTTGACTCTTGATCCTCTTGGGATTCTTCTTGGATAACATAATGCTTCATAGGTTTGCCATGGGCCTATACTTATGGCTGAAACTGTGATTGAATACCCCATTCGAGTTTAACATATTCAGTCAGAAGATCGAATATATTAGTGATCGGGTTTAACATATTCAATCACAAAATATTCACAACCAATTAAAAACTTATTTGAAAATCTTTTAAGTAGAAAGATACATTTTCCCAAAAACACTAATTCGAAAAGGAATCAAATGGTACTTGAATCTTATTCGGTTTTGAAGTAGAGAGATACATCGTTCAAGGAATCAAGTACAAAGATAAATCTGAGAGATACATCTTCCAGTTATTTTTATCCGAAATAGAATCAAATGGTACATATACATTCACAAAAAAAAAAAAAAAAAAAAAAAAAAG
>NC_025695.1:10665009-10689284 GCF_000633955.1 Camelina sativa | reverse complement strand
AAAAAAAAAAAAAAAAAAAAAAAGAAGGAAAAATTGAACTCAAAACAGATTACCCTAATCTAATTGTAATGTTAACTCAAATGCATAACAATCTCAAATCTATTCCCAAATATTTTTGTTCTTATTGCCTAATTCAAAAGAAAGGAACATTAATGTTAGGTTTTGGTCTACTCTAATGGAAAGTGACCGGATCGGTGTTATCGGTTTAAGTGAAACCAAACCGAGTCTCCTGAATTCAACTTTATTTAGTTCGGTTCAATTAGCGGGCTTTTTGACCTGTATCGGTTAAGGAAGAGATTTTAAATCTCCTCGAAGGATGATTTGGGTGAAGACGACTACCAACGAACTGGGATCTTCCTCCTCCACCGATGGGAAACGCAAGAGGTTCCAAGGACCACAACAGAACAGTCAAGCTTAGACAATCTATTGCCGGCAGAAAGCTCAAAAAAAGATCTCTGGGGAATTTCGTCGAGCAAGTGGCGGGCCAAAAACGAAAAAGTTTGGATGATGGATTCTTTAAAGGATAATCCAAAAGTTGACGTAAACGATGAAGACTTCAGAATATCAGCTGAACGAGCTTAACTAGACTGGTTAGTGGTTTTCGTGGGTGGTCGTGATAGAATTGTTGATGATGCTAGTCTTAGGAGTTGGTAACGGCCTTAAAGAACCAGTGATCTTACCGGGAAGAGCTAACCGTATATGAGAGCATGGTGGTTTAGAGGTTAGTAACTATCTGTGGGATTGGCTAATCAAGTGTTGTAAACGTTTTTGAAGTTTCTAGGTTAATGCCAAAGGCTTCCTGAGAAGGGCTTACAGTGGATGATGATATGGGTTTTGGAAGAGTCGTATGCTGGTTATGAAAAAAGGAATCATGGAGCTGAGGCTAGTTTTACTCTCAGGTTTTTATTGGGAAAAGCCGTTAGATGTTCACTTGATAGTGAGAGAGAACCATAGCCAAGCAAAGTTTCTGATCACAAAAACATGGGTTGCAAGGAAAGTCACGTCTCATGGTTACTTTTGTTCTTTGAAACATGTTTTCCAAAGGTTTCAGTCCAAGACAAGTCAAGAGCTTCATTACAGAACATTGGAAAGAGCTTCTATCATTCTTAACTGTGGAGTAGATGGGTTTCTTAAATTGAGGGAGTTATGTGTTGCTTTAGTGATACAATGCGATGCAAACAGAGATGGTTCTAATTCAGATATTAAATCAGCCGTGAACTTCATTGGTGTCATTGGGTTAGCGCCAGCTCCTTGCACCGGAACAGATGAACACGAAACACAACCAGCAACATTGAGAGTGTTTAAGAACATTGATTGTAGAAGGTTTGAGATGATTCTTGTAGACATTGAAGTGGTCGACAGTAGTAAGCTGGTAAATGTAGGTGGGGAATCCTTACCATTCTTTCAGAGTTCCACTTCCTGCTTAACACCATCACGGTTTTCGCCTTCTTGTGTTTACCAATTTTCAGTGTATTACTCTTTTTGCCTTTTGTAATGATAACAAGTTTTCCAAGGTCGATTGCTTTGATATGAAAGTAACTCATTGGCCCCAATATCAATGTTTATTCGAGTAAGTTCACCAAAAGCAACAGAGAGTAATAAAAAGAAAGAAAGGTTTCTGACGATTAATAAACCCAAAAGGCAAAAGAGATTCAAACATCTAATGTTCCAAAGCAGAGTATAAAAGCCAGAGAGACTACGAGATCCAAAAGCCAAAGATCAAACATCTAATGATTCAAACATCTTTATCTTCCTATTGTCGAAAAATAAAAAAACATCTTTATCTTCCTGATTCAAAGCTCACCAAATCTGGCAGACACATATGGTTGGCAGATGAACCGAAGCTTCATCAGAGTCTCCTTCAGGCTATCATAGACAGGAAGATGCAGAGTAAAGATACATGCATTGGCAGTTGGAAAATGGGTTGATGGCAGAGTCTATTTGGAGATTCTAAACTTTTCTGTCAACCCAAAGAAACCATCTTTAGGGAGGTGACGAATTGCAGCCCAAAAGTGTAACAACTTACATTGTTCCTCATGGTTTAGATCTGTAACAGCCATCCAAAACCACTTTATGGCATCCTCGCTTTCTTCAAACCCATCGTACAGTGTATGCTTCTTCCACTGGTGTAAGTCAATTGTGTTTTCTTCTGCCCCATGAAGCATGTAGTCTACATCTTTCAACGTCAATGAGCTGAAAAAAGTTGAAGCTCTTGTGCCTTGTGAGAGCATTTCACTAAAACCAACTTCAAAACTCTCAATTTGCTTCTCGACCAGAGTAATGTAGCTTTGATGAAACATAAAATCAACATACTTATCCCTGTTGGTACTGCTCACTCTAACTGGTTCACCTTCTTCAGGGAAGAGGGTAGGAAATGTCAAGCCAAGCCCTTCTTTTTGATCGAATTCTGTTGGATCCATGTCCAGTATTTGTCTGAAGCTCTGGTACATTACTTTATCGGTTTTCTCAAGGTCTGTGTAGCAAAGTGTGACTCCAGAAAGCTGGAGGAAGAAGAGCGGGTCTAAGAGTATCCCAATACTGAGGTCATGCCTCAAAGCCAGGCCTAAGAATCTTCCAGCAAAACGAAAGTAAGGCAAATCGTCTGAGACCTGATTGGACTGTGGACAGGGACGGTACCTTCTCATATCATCCGGAGATGTACTGAACAACTGTCTTTTCCTATCAAACAACTCATCCGCAAGAAAATTTGACCATTCTCTCAAAACACCTTCTCCGATAGCAACTTCATGTCTAAACATAGGTGAAACACCAGCGTGGAAGAGCTCCGGCGTTGCCTCACTCAATTGTGTGAAAGAGTCTGCAAAGATGTTACAGCGGTCTACGGTGAAAATAAGCTTTCCCACGTCGTCTTCTTCTGCAACCTCTGGAAACATTCGTTTGCAGAACGTCATGCGGAAACGGTAGCTCGTGAAGTCTTTGATGGAAACAAGCCACTGACTATCCTCTATGGTTGCAAACCTCCTTAAAATCGCACATACTTCGTCTGGCCATGTTTTGAGGATGATCCCGAGATCATGTTTGACAATTTCATTGGAGTGAGATAAAATAGTGAGTTCCTTCAGATTCGAGTGACATATTTTCATATCCCCTTGGCTAGCAATGTCAATCAAGTCGCCTCCTTCTTTTTTTTTCGGGTCCATAGTGACGAGTAAGAATTTCGTGTTAAACAAACAATCATAACCTTCAAGTTGAAGGCTTCAACACCTGGACCTGCAACTGTTCATACCACCAACAAAATTGATATCTCAGCAACATGATGATAATCACAGAAGCAAAAGAGAAACCCTAAAAACTCGAGTTTCATCGATTCAACACAAGACAGAGAAAACACAATTCATACGCCAATCAAGAACGGCTCTGTTTCATCAGACTATGGTATGTAAGAAATCGAACTAAACCAAACCAGCACCAAGCTAATCAGCAAAATCAAAAAGAAAACCTAGAAACTCGAGTTTCAATTCAACACAAGACACAAGAAGAACAAATCATGCGCCAATCAAGAACCGCTCTGTTTCGTAAGACAAAGATATGTACGAAATCGACAAAGATATCTAAGAAATTGAACTAAAGCAGCAACAAGCTAATCAGAAACATCAAAAGAAACCCTAATAATTCGATACCAGACACAAAAACCAGATCATGCGCCAATCAAGAATGGCTTTTGTTCCAGCCGACAAAGCTACGTAAGAAATCGGCAAAGATGAATACGAAATTGAAATAGCCCAGATCATTACGTAGGACGGGATTGTGCTTCTTGTACCAAGAATCCATTGCCAATACTGAAAAATTCCTGCAAATTTTACACCATTAGAACAATTTCTATCGCACATCCAAGAAAAAGAAAAGAAAAAGGGTGAGCGAGAGGAAAAAATAAAGTACCCTACTTGAGAAAAATTAGGGTTTTTCGCCACAAAACTCAATTCAATCGCAAAAGGTCTGGACTTTACAAGACTCAGTTAATCTCTCTCTCTCTGCGCTCGGGGGAAGGTCTCTTGGGAACGTTAACGTTGGGGGAGATACATATAAGGAGGGATATAGCCTTTTAAACTTAATGTTAAGAAAAAAAAATAGAGCATTTCGTGATTGGTCCACGTGGAAAATGATGTCACCTCGTTTAGAATTTGAAATATTTTACTTATTATACAAGAAAACGAAACTAAATATTGGAAATGAAATTAGTAATAGTTTTGTTGAGCTTTTTATAGTTTTCTTCTTCTTACTGAAAATAAAATTAATAAATAAATAATTGCTTTGCAAGATTTTCAGGTCAAAGAGTTCCAAAAAAATCAGTTTTGGGGTGATCCCAATAAAGCTAAACTTCAAAATAACACAATCAAAATTTTTTACACTCTTAAAATCAATCTTCATTGTGGCCAACTTGGACCGTTTCCTTGACCTCTTCTTGGTGGTGTTGTTGTTTCCTTTTAGACTCATGGCTGCAAGTTCATTAGCTAATGACTCACACTGGCTACAACCACCCTCTGATGAAGAATCTGACCTCTCCTGCAACCATGCTTCCAACAAAGCTATCCCAAACCGATCTCAATATATATAATGTCTCGGTCTGTTACGTCCCATGGAGTCGCCAAAATTAATGGCTGGAGATCCACCTAGGAGATAAGAGAGTGGTATCCCTTCTGGGATGTAACAGCCTTTTAGCCATAGAGAACCACTACTGCATCCCATTAAGAAAGTTGCGGAACAGTTATTATCTAGCTTCTCTATTTCACGCCTAGGTATATATAAGGTTAACGATTAAACGGTTAAGAATCCAAAGTGCAAGAGGAATCATACCTCTTCCATGACCAAAGAAAAGAAAGAGAGAGCATGATTTTTTTAATGCTTCTGTCAACTCTATTGCACTTGGTTCTATTTCCCTGAAAGTATACACAAATTATGGAAGTTGGAAAACAAAGCATCATAACAAGGTTTAGTATAAAGTATGCTTTACCTTGAACTTTTGATCTCTGAACCAACTCTCAAACTTGTCTTGTGTATCGGTGAGATCACCACCGGGATTCAACAAGTAAAATGTACTAGCGGATCAATAAGAGGGAAGGAAGCATCTAATCAAAATCAGCAAGTTAGTTAAATTTGCATCAACAGCTTATAAACATCAGATGAACCTGAAATCCAATAGCTTCAAATTTCATATTCATCGAACCCAATATTTTTTATCTCATGCAAGAATTAAGAAACGGGTAAGATCTATGTTTTTCATCCAAGAATGGCAATAGATAAACCAAGGAGAACTTCCTCAATGATAGTCAAACTTTCTAACACATGTGTAGGAAAGTGATATAATTGACGAACCTGAACCTCGGAATCTAACACAAGAATGATTAGGTTCCCTAGTTTGGTTGCTGCGTCATGTATCCGTTTAAGGCCAATTCGTGCCACTTTTCAAAATATATTAGAGGCACGCAGCAGAGGTAGGAGTTTTACAACTATCTATCTCTACCTACATAGCAACCATTTCTTAAAGAAAGCTGAGCAACACATGCTTTTCCTTTAAAGTTTTCCGTCCCACCTCCAAGAATAACCTTCAAAAGCACAAAAGGGACGAGACAAAATGTTTCAAGAAATTATAAATTGAACAGTGAAACACAATTCAGCAACTGAAAGATAAACTGTCAATGATTAGAAGCTATGCAATACGCATTTGCACCTTTGTGTTTTTGGCTCAGCTTACTGGGTACAGAAAGCTCTCAAGCAATACGCAATAGGTAACATGTGAGAAGATGGAGTACCCTTCTTATTTGGCCCATGATGTACCTCACCTTGCTTTTCATACATACGAAATTTGGTCACAAAATATACAAGCAACTAATGAGCTGTTAATTCTTAAGGTACTAGGAGTCTAAGACATATACCAAACCAATATAGAGGTTGCTTGCTTCTGACAGAAAACAAATGCACTCAGTTAGATGTTCAGTTCCAGATGTCCCTGTCACCCTTGCTTTCCATATTAAGATTCTTGCTCTCTCTATATGCATATCCTCAGTGACATAATTAAACATCCTTCAAACAAAAGGATATCTGCTATTTTGATTGGCATCTCTTGACCTAGATTTGACCTTAATGTGAACCGAACTGCTTTTCACAGGCAAGAAGCTCCTGCAAGCATTTAAAGAAAAGAGAAAATGAGAAACATGAGGAAGTACAAACTCGTGTGGGCAACCCATTATTTTATATCCGAAGCTATTTCATCGAGGAGTCTCAAAATTTGAGAGCTTAATGGAGCATGCGGTACACAACATTATCTAAAGCATAGCTCCAGGGATTCTCTATCTTCATGTCTCCAGATCATTCACCATAACTTGAAACATAGTAACATCTGTTAAAGGTTAGAAAAGATAAATTGGTCTTTTAGGTAATAGAAAAAAGTAGTTGGTATTATTAATGGAATATTACCAATACTAAACATTAATCATCTTATATCATACATTATATACATAACACAGCCCATAAATAATGATTTTTCATTTATTTCTAATAAATTAGAGATGAGAAAGAGATAAACACACACACAAAGACATAAACACCTATCTAGCTCTCTATTCCTCCTCCTCAGTTTTGAAGTAAGAAAGTAGTGAAATTGTATCTACCATCTCAACTTGGGAAGGACAAGGCATCGATCCCATCCACCTTGGGAGCACAGATTGGAAAGTAGTGACGTGAACTCCATACTGGCCATCTAAATATGGTTCAAAAATATCATCCATGTGCTTCTCACACATAGACTGGTTCACGAAACAATTTTGAAAATCATCATTAACAGAATGGACAGTGAGGATGTTGTAGTTTTGCGTCTGCAAGTTACATGACACCACATAACGGTTCTGTTGACTCCATATATAGACAATATTGCAATCAAACGGATGCATGGCCAAAGGTGCATAATAACTGATATCATCATCAATACAAATAATCGGGAGGCAGATCTCCCACACAAGTTGCCAGGCTGAATCATCATCGTTGTTCAACAACCTCCAAACCTTCAAAACATTGTGAGCTAATGTTTTGATATACATGACAAATCCAGTGGATGTAGTCAAGGCTCTTTTGAAGTCTCGGTTGTGATTCAAATTATGATCGGGGAGAGGTATAACCCGACATAGATTGGACTCACCATAGAAATCATGAGCTATAAGTGCTCCGGGGGGCACATCAAGTACATCAAAACCTGAAGGAGATAAATAAAGCACCCCATGCAGATTCATAGGATTACTGACGCATGTGAAGTAATGGGGGCAATGGAGTTTCTTGCAAGTCCAGATGCCTGTCTCAGACGAATACACACAAAAACACAAACAAGTTGAGGATCCATCTTGGCTAGGTGTCATTGCAGCAGTCCTAATCACTTTGAAGCTCAAAACAACACCATCTTCGTCCACACGCGTCACCAAACCAGACAACAAAGTTACAAGTAGATATGGAGGGGAAGGGATTACAACCCACTGTTGTAAAAGTGGATTACCCACATAGGAAATGCCATCATATCCGTCCATCAAAACCAATCCGTTGGAAGAAGCCACATAGCCAAATCTACCGCTTATTTCAATATCCTGGATATAAGAACCTAGAGACTTTGGAAGACCCCATGTCTGGCATCCATGGAAGTCAATGAGTTCTCTTCGTGGATACAGTAGCGACCAAGAGGAAGAGGTGTTTTGGTGCAGAGACACAAAGAGATTGCGAAAATACACAGATTCCAGTGCCGATTTCCATGTTCTGCACACTGATTTGAATCTGAAAATGCTTCTCAAGGGTAACCTCGCTAGAATCTCTGTCAGTATTGCCTCTGGAACATGTGTGGTGGTGTAACTAGATACAGACGGTGAATGGTTGCTAACATCGACAGTGCTCAGGTCGATTGTGTTCTGTACCATTGACCTGAACCTCAGAGATAGCGGGATTGATATTTTGGCTATAATTTTTACCTGCTGTAAAATCAGTGAAAGGTTTGTCTTCATCATATCCATGGCCATGCTAGGATCAGAAAACATATGGGCTTGAGGATGGCCCCTGGGAACATGCATCAATCCATTTTCCTGCCACAATCAATAACACTTGTCACTGAGTAATAAAATTATTTGAACAGTACACTAGCTAACTAACGGTAGAGCTGGTAATAATCTTGTACATTGCAAATCTTGTCTAGAGCAAAACAAGGAGACAGTTTAAAGGATGAAAATTTCAAAGACAGATGATTCTACACAATCATTGCTCACACGACAGGCCGTTCGATAAAGGTCAGGTCATAACCCAATCCCCAGAAGCCAGAACCTTTTAGTGCAATGGCACGTTTTCAAATTGTCATAAAAAAAAAGCTCATATTAACTAGCAAATCTCTCAAGGACCTAAACTAGGCTTGACAAACCCAATTTTTCATGCAAGTATCAAAGAACAAATCAGATGAGAGAGAAGAAAGAAAATACTAGCTCATACAGGAAGGCAGAGAAAAGTTTAAAACACTAATCACCCACACACAAGTCCGTTATTACGAAGTAGAAAGTTACAAACTTTACTGAGAGAAACACGAAAGGGGCAAAATCCCAGAGAGCATACCTCGTTGCTGGATGTAGGAGGGACAAAATTAGCACTCCGAGCCCTACTGGCATCTGGAGTTGGAGAAGATCGAATGATCCCTGAGACCAAGTAGCGGAGAATCATCATGACGGCGAGAAGGATACAAAAACCATCAATGCCAACAACCACATATTCCGCCATTGATAAATCCTCCTCTACCGATCCGGATATGAGAGGATCTTCAATGTTGAACCAAAATATTGTGGATGTATAAAACGATTTGGGGAGAAACTCTTTATTATGTGTGTTGCTCATCGATCGATCTCAAGACGAGCCTCCTCTATACTTTCTTTATATGTCTCTTTAATAATCGTATAGTTACAATGAGAAAATAGATACTTTGTACTAATAAAAGTAAATATTCCAAAATCTCTTAAACAACTTGATAAATCAGTAAATATTCTAAATATTTTTAGGGGATGTATTGATATGTATAACGACTTTCAAAAAAAAAAAATTCGTAATTTTAGATTTGAGAGATTTAAGTTGGGTGAGTTTTTATATTATTTGGTGGAATTGTTTGTGATTAATTAGTGAGATTTTAAAGGGAAGAAAAAAAACAGTGTTTATTATTGTTATATGGGAGATTATATATATATATATATATATATATATATATATATATATATATATTTTAAATAATGATTTAAAAAAATTGCGAAATTTTGGTAATTTTAGATTTGAGGGATTTAAGTAGGGTAACCTTAAACTACCATTGTTGTTAGAACCACATAGAAGCCTTTTGGAAACCATGTTAATCAGATACCCTAGGGATGATCCCACTTATGAAGACATCTTGATGAAGCTTTACATTATGATCCCACCTCTACGGAGTGGGGGTTACTGATGCTTCACCAACTTTCTACCTATATCTTGCTTAACATCAAAGGTCTTTAAACCACTAACCAACTACTTCTTGAAGTCCTTTCATATTAGCTTGAAGACTAGTGGCATTATGACCCTCACTCCAAGGAGTGGTTACCACAACCTCATTAAATCATGCTCTAGCAACCTTGTACCAGCAACTACCTTTGTAGTAACCGGTTATCAGAGCCACAACACCCCTGCTCAACCCTTTGGCAACTCAGCTTTGCCAGGTTCATCTCTGCCCAGTCTTCGAAGTTTCAAGACAGTGGCTTCCTACTCCTTTGCCTTGCTCATGGAGTCTGCATCGGTTTGTCTTGACCTCACAAGTTCCATATGGCTTCCTAGCATGTGGTTCACAGCTCTCAAGCTCTTCACATTGAATGCTCCTATCTATCTTTGTATTTTTACTGCTCTATGCTTTGGATTAGTCTACCATGTGTTGTACTTTAAACTTTCCTTGTTTTGTATGTTATTTTCTGTTTGAATGGAATGATAACATCTCTTTTATCAAAAAAAAAGCTTTTATGATATTTGGTGGAATTGTTTGTGATTAATTTTGCTTTCATAGATTTAAGTAGGGTTAGTTATTTAGTACAAGCACATTTTCATGGTTTTCCCTGAAACATAAGATGAGAGAAGCCTTACACGATTTTATCTTTCTTTTGTTTCCCACTTCTGCTGTCCTGTCCTTTGTTATATTTGCTCATAAACATGGCTGAGGACCTCATAAGCAAGGTACATTTTTCATATTTAGAAGCTCCAGTTGTTAAATCCTCATTATGTCTTAGTCTTATTAGCCGTTTACTAAACTCAGCTCTTGTCTTTCATATTCTATTGAAGGCTAAGAATGAGCACATGAGGACATATCCCTAGTTACGCTTACGCATGTGGCTACAAGTTTTATGGCAAAATGTCCACTAACTGTATTCTTTCCACGAAAATACATTGAAAGGTTTCTTGTGGACTATTGTCTCCTTAAGAATCGAAGATTTTAGAACTAATAAAGAAGTAAAACTTATGATCCTTGTAAAATATGTGATGACAATATGAAGTTTAGGGAATCTGATTCCACCTGATAACTCTCTTTCTTGGAACAAACCACAAACCAACTTCCAAGTCCCCTTTGAAGTACACAATCTTTGGTTTTCTCGTCAATCTAAAATTTATAGGAATTAGAAGAAAGGACTGAACAACACCGCTTATATAGGATTTGCTTAAAGCGGTCAAGAATGTTCATGTTGTTCTATATAAGGATATTGCAGGAAGAATAAATCTGGAAAATGTGTATATCTGTGGATTTAGCCAAGGAGTTTATCTCTCTTTGCACCACCATACTTACTCATTTCCATGGTTTTTTTTTTTTTTAGTTACTGACTAAAATTCAACAAGATATGTTTGATGTTTTTGCATTCCGACTGCTGAGTTAGATCTTCTGCAGGTGCGTTTGGCTAGTGATTTTCTTCACGAAGACATTTAAAACATAAGGTTTTAAGACACTAAAACAATTTAATTATTATTTTTCTTTATCTAATATTTTTTTAATTTGAAGACATCTCCAACAATACATTCATTTTAAAAGGACTACACCTTCAAAATAAAGGTTTGAAAGTTAATTTTTTTTTTGAATTTAATGTAAAATTATATTCAAAAGAAAATGTACTTTGTTACAATTGGTGCAGCGTTTGCTTTATGTTTTTGAAACTAAAAATTAGACAGAAGATTAGAAATATAGAACTATAGCAAATGAGCTATTGTCGGGACTGCAACCATAGTTGGTATGCTTCCTCATAACGGCGATCTCCCATCTTCCCGATTGCAGTTAGCTGGTCCTTGATATGCTTATCAACCCAACCAATGAGCTGAGGTGCAGTGTGAGCCGCCTCACCATGCCTCCGTCCATTCCGCTCACGCCAAATGGTATAAACGACTATCTGGAAAAGACTACAACGAAGAAAAATCTCGACACGACTATTGTGATCACTTGAGATGGAGTCAAGTAGAGCAACCCAATCAGTCGAATATTGTGTTCTAAAAATTCCTTTTGCCAAAGAAGCCCATACCTCAGTAGCGTAAGAGTCAATTACTCCAATGATACACCCTCAAATTCCTTTTTTATAATTTTCCTATTTTACATTATAGTCCACAATATTACCAACTATTAGTTATAATGATAAAGCTTTCATATATAAATATAAAACATACAATTAAAAATTAATCAAACCATATTAATAAATACAAAACCTTATATGTTAATACAAAATAATATATAATTTTAAAAAATTATAAAATAAAATTACATGCAAAAATATTACATTACTCAATATAATTATTTTTATAATGCTTCCATATATGATTAATTAGTCTGTTTTAAAACATTTATGCTTAATTTTATTGTTGTATAAAATTTGTTTCTAAATGGTATATCATTCATATATCAATAATTACAAATTTAATTAACTTATTTGAATTTATGTAGATATATTTCAAACAATTGAATTTAGTAGAAATAGTTGTAAAATTTAAAAGTGATAAAGACTAAAATGAAATATGTGAAAGATTTTGAGGGTTTCAATAATGCATATTCAAATTTGAAGGTTCACTATTTAACCCTTGTTGGAATTGAAATCTCCAGTATTGAGGGTTTGAGGGCTTGTCGGAGATGCTCTTAATATGAGAGATAGAGATGATCTAATGGTCCAGAATTAAAACAACCTCCCAAAACCATACGAGTTTAATTGCGTATTGAGAAATTTAAGTTCCTATCCTAATTTATGAAAATGGTAGTGCATATTGAGAAATTTAAAATGTTTAAAATACTTGTTATGTTTTTGTTATTTCTACTTGTTGGAGTGAAGCAATTTCATGATAATGACTTTAGGAGTATATATTAGTATTATCTAATGTGTAAATAAAAATAACATGGAATATATATCTAATGTTGCCATGACAAAATTTTATTTTATAAATCATTATATTTTCATTGTCGTTTAATTGGTAGAGATGTTATTATTTGTTTTATTCCCCAAATCAGGTAAGTGGATAGTTCAACTTCAACTATACATAACTTGAAAGGTCCATAAACTAAAAAAAATATGACATAAGCGAATCTTACTATACGAATAGTAAGCGATGATAATTTATTAACTAGTTTGCTGTTGGATTCTATTCAGAAAAGGTCAAAAGGATAAGAACATGGTTAGAGATTTAGCAGCAAAAACATTGAGATCCGTGATTGGTGGATTAACAACAAGTTAACAAAGTTTAAAAAAAATTGCATCTCGATTTTTTATTTTAATAGATAAGATTGACTTCTTGTCCCCAAACATATTTTTTTTTGGTCAAAGTCCCCAAACATATATCTGACGTTTTACTTACCTTAGTCTTTCGATGTTAGTATTTTTGTTCTGTCCAAATTGTTCAGCAGTTAGTGTTGATTGCCATATTGTCGAATCTTTTTCGAGCCGTTTCACATTCACTCAAGCCAGCTTATTAATCTTTAACCCCTAGGCATATAAACGAACATTCTGATCAATCTCGTCACCAAACCACACGCTCAAGACCATTTCAGTTGCTATTTCTATTCACTTAAGTAGACACTCTGTTCGATCATAAAATAGTGACTTGTCGGGATTAAATACGCAACATCTAATATTGGAGTTCGATTCGAAGGCGATATCAAATGCAGTCTTTAAAAATTGTGTTCCATAACACAAATGCTTAACTAAACGTTAAACCAATTGCATTTTTTATTTTATTTTTTTTCATTTAAAATCCACCATCACTAGATTTTTATTAAAAACCTGTTTACATCATTACAATTAAGTACATCTCAAGAATTTATAAAGAACTGATGTATAAGTTTTATTCTTGCAATGTTCCCTGTATACAAAACTACATATTAAAATCTGTCGTTATTTGAATCCTTTCTCGGTCGGCTCGAGAGGATTCATGTGGTCTATTTAGTACTACTAATTAATTAATTTATTAGCACGACTAATTAGCTGATGCGATGTATTTGTTTCACAATTAATTAAGTCATGTTCTAAATTAAAAACTCCAAATTATCATCAAAAGTTGCATCTTCAGTTATTATAGTGAAGGCTTGCAATTATTACGTATCATGTGAAGCTTTTTTGAACTGGTTAATACACAGTCACGTAAATTTCTTACGATAGTAAGCATTGAGTTTGCAAAAATATTATCAAATTAATCGCATGCTTTAGTTCATAATCGACGAGGTTTTCTCAACTTTCCAACTTTTAAGTATCCTGCAACAAGTAACAACTCAACTATGATTTAACCAATAGAAGTAAATAAAAACCACCTTCTCCATGTTAGCTGATATGACATTGTCATAAATATATTACAAAACAGATTTGGAAAGAATAAATCCATCACGGATGTATTGTACCGAATGCTTCAAAATTAGGTACACAAAAGTACATAAATTTGTTACTTTCAATCCTTCCCTTCCATAAAGCCTCCCAATTTCTTTCTTTCCATTTTCTTTTGGCCGAACAAAATACTTCTTTTCTTTCATTTTTAATATTCGTGCAATACATAATTTGGTTCTTCACTTCTTCTAAAATGGTGGTAAATATGTTTAAACACTTCTGTTCCAAAATCAAATTTATAAATTATAATTTGGTTAACCTTTTATAATGCTTATCAATAAAAGAATTTGCCCGATAAGTTCTGTACCTAGTGGAATTTTCAATTTTGTCCACACAAACGAAAAAAAAAATCTCAGACGGGTGTCAAAAACATGTCTTATTCATATATATATATACACATTTAATAATTTTGAAATATTTTGATACGAAGAGAGAAATTGAAAGAAAAAAGAAGGCACTTTCTGTGAACCGAAACATGTTACACAGATCGCACGCGCCGTGCCGACTGCCGACCAAATCCCAACTCCATGTCTCTCCAACACACATGCTTGGCTTTTGTCTTCTTCATTATCCGATTATATATGTTTTATATTTAAAAACTGAAATAATTTAAAATCTGTGTAGAAGGTTTCCATTTGATATCCATTATCTGGGCTATATCTTTAAACATGGCCGTTTATGTTATCCTTTATATAATATGAATCGAGTTCAATCTTATTAAATTCATATTATTAAATTTGGACTAAGACTTAATTAGTCTATATACATAGTAGACTGATAGACAAACCCATATGTGCATGTACACTAAACGACATATTGACCATATAAATGATTAATACATATAATAATAACAATAAAGTACAATTGGATATATAGATGAAATTACAACAAGAAGCATTACTTTTACTCACTTGTGTAATGATCATAAAGTTTGACTAGCTACTGTTTTATTATGTTGCGTAAGGACTGGTGAACATATATATCATGCCAGATGCCTTCGATCGGAAAATAAGAGTTCTTGGCCATATATAGATTGAAACATATACGGACATATGGTCTCTAAGACATAGCTATTAGCTTGCATTTAAATTCTAAGGTGACCAAAAAAAAAAAAACTACAACGAAACCTTTAGGTCAACTTTGCATATTATCGTACGAAACTACGAATGTACTTGCGATTGACTTTGAAAACCCTTTGCTCATTAATTGGAGGGTTGACCTTGGAAACGCTAAGCAAAGTATGACTATTCACCAACGAAAGACACCACACTTAAAGATATGGTCACAAAAAAATCTTAAGTTTAACAGTTAGTTTATTAATTTACTTTTTATGAGTACTATACGGACATAAGAGTTCTTGGCCATATATAGATTGAAACATATACGGACATCTCCCTTACGTTATTTTTTCCAACATCTTCGTAATGACAAATTTTTGTTCTCAAATTATGAATAAAACCGTGAAGAACATGTTATTTTATTCAACCATTTGACAAATCTTGAATTAAGAGTTTGGTCTTGACACAAAGTAGCCTCGTGGCATAAAAACATCAATGGAAGAATCGATAAACATAATCATCTCGTGATACGAACAAGTAAAAATCTTTTAATACAATGAATAAAATAATTCCAAAAACGACAATGAACTAAAAGAAATTGCTATGAATTTACATTTAAAAACAAAATTTTTTTTTTGTATTAGTGACATGTTACATTTGGAAAACAATACATCATGCACATGTATACACCGCACGGACACACATATTAACCATTCAACGGTCACACCTCAGATGCTATAAAAAGAGGTTGCTTTGCTCTCTCTGTTCTCAGAATCAAATCACTCTTCTTCTTCATCTTAAACTGTAACACAGAACACAGATCAGAGAGACATATAGCAGAATCCAAAGTTTCGAAATTTTCGATCAGATCATCTTCTCCAATTCTCAAAACGCAGTTTTTAACAAACCCATTTCATAATTATTCAAAAGGTTGCATCTTTTTTTGTAAGTCTCTGTTTTTCTTTTTCGGAATCTACTAAACAACTATGAAGAGGCTCCGAGGTTTCAAGATCGGACACAGATTCGTCAAGATCTTCAAATGGATAATCCGAAGTAGAAGAAACCAAACCGGGAAACGCCAATGCCTAACCGGGATTCTTAACCCGGTTACAAAAATCTACTCTTTAGCACAGCGGTGTCTCCGTCGTGGAGCTAATAGACTGTGCGGAGGAGGAATGAAACCGGGTCTGACCCGGTTAGGTGACGAGCCGAAGACGCCAGCGGTTCCTAAAGGACATTTAGTGGTTCACGTTGGGGAATCCGGCGACGATACGCGGCGTGTGGTGGTTCCGGTGATTTACTTTAACCATCCTCTGTTCGGAGAGTTGCTGGAGCAGGCGGAGCGGGTTTACGGGTTTGAGCAACCGGGTCGGATTATGATACCTTGTCGTGTATCGGATTTTGAAAAGGTTCAGATGAGGATCGCCGCATGGGATCACTCCCGACGGAAGAGAACTTTTAAGATTCTCTAATTTTTACCTCTTTTATTTTTACAGTTTTAGCTTCTTCTTTTATTACCAAAGAGTCAAATGTCAAGTTTGTGTGAATATCAAAGTTGATAGGTTATACGCATTACCCATACAATTTCTATGTTATTCAAACACAGATTTGCAAATGAGATAATAATTTTTATTTTATCAGTTTGTCGTATCCACAGTATAATCTGGATTTATGTTATTTGTTGTTTTGTTTCTTTCAGACAAGTGATTTGTATGGTACATACATTGGTACCTATCACGTATCATAAAAATCTCATATCAACATGGGTAGGTCAAGATTTATTTTGTGACATGGGGTTATCTGATTATCTCTAGTTATGAATCTTATGATTTTGAAAGTTATCTAACATGTTGAAAAAAATCGAAGTTCGGAATAAAATGTTACTCCAAACTCCATATATTCGTCTTGGAAAAGCATATAATAGGTACAATATTGTTGATGTTGGTTTTAGTTAGTAAACATTATGACATGGGGTTATCTCTAGTTATAAACCTTATGATTTTGAAAGTTATCTAACATGCTGAAAAAATCGAACTTCGGAATAAAATGTTAACCCAAACTCCATATATTCGTGTCTTGGAAAAGCATATAAGGCACAATATTGTTGATGTTGGTTTTAGTTAGTAACCAGTTAAAGTTACACAAGGGAATTATTATTGATGGTGAATAGATTAGTCCAAGGTTCAATGTGAGGTAATAAAAAAATGTGGTTCAAATTTCGGATTTGTTAACATATTTTGTAGATTTAATAAATATACGAAATAAAATTTTAAGATTTAAGTCTTAATGATCTGTAGCTCCCTAAATGAATGTGGTTCATAAATTAAAGAGTTAAATGTTTAAATTAAACTAATTCGTTACTATTGACATCAAGCTGGAGTAGCTCAGTTGGTTAGAGCGTGTGGCTGTTAACCACAAGGTCAGAGGTTCGACCCCTCTCTCTAGCGTTTTATTATATTTTGAACTAAATGCAGCAAACGAACGAAACGCCCTTTGTCTTTCAAATTCTGCGAATGAATAACTCTCATTTGCTCCTAAGCATGAACTTAATTAGAGATAATACTTTTTATTTTTTCCCTTGCATCTGAATCTTTCTTTCTTTGGGAAAAAAACTAAACTGACCCAAATTAAGAGATTAATTACTTAATTAACTCATAAAATATGAGGGTTAGTTGAGCTATTTTTATGCCTAAAATATATATTTTTTGCAGAAAAAATAAAAAGTCAAATTTACCCTTTAAAAAAATACCAGCATTTAAAAAATATATATATATATTTTCAAAAGTCTGTCGGACTAGTTGTGACAGATTTGTTTATTTACGACAGATTTGTTTTTGCACGACAGATTTATTTGTGCATTTCCGACAGATTTATTTTGATTGACAGATTTATTTGAAGATAGTTACGACAAATTTATAATTAGTGACACATTTATTTTAACGGCAGACTTATTTATAAAGACACCACAAACTTTCATAATATATGGCAGATTGGTTATAATATGTGGTAGATTTATTTTTTACAGTTGTTACAGATTTATTTTTTCGCTAAAAATCTGTCGTATTGTGATAGATTTTTTTATGAAAAAATAATTACTAGTTTGACGTCTAGTGATAACAGATTTATTTCATATTAGAACATATTTTTTAATTTAACTAAAAATTTGTCGTTTGATAACAGTTTTGTTAAAGTTTATTAAAATTGTAAAGAGACCTACGTTAAAACCATATGTTATGGCAGATTTGTTTATGTTATGACAGCATTGTTTTTGGCTTAAAAAAATCTGTTGTTTGATAACAGATTTATTAGATGTAATTATAGTGACAACAAATTTATTTTATGTTATGACAGATTTATTTTTTTGTTATAACAGTTTTATTTTTGGCTTCCAAAAATCTGATGTTTGTTACCAAATTTGTTTAGATTAGTTGTCATATTCGCCATTAAAATCATTAATTGTTTCTCTATTTTCTATTTATATATCATATTCTTATACATTAACATAGATATATGTTTTAAGTCATATTTTATACATCTTTTTTTTGACAAATCATAATTTTATATATCAGATTTTTTATCATATTCTTTTTCTAGAGATTTGAAGAAAATTATATTTTAAACATCAACACAGATATATTTTTTAAATAATATTTTTAATCATATTTTATTTCATTATAGTTTTATAAAACATGTTTTCGAATTTTTTTTCAAAAAATCATATTTTAATACATAATATTTTTATAAACATATTTTCAAATAAAAAATTTTAAAAATCATATTTTAACTTATTATTTTATACACTATATTTTTCTTTTCTTTTTTTGTTTTATTCTTTTTTTTTCTTCAAATTTTCATTTTTTCTAATAAAAAAACTTAATTATTTTTTTTTTTGTGTTTTTGGTCTTTTTACATAAATATTGTGTCAATCTAATAATGAGATACTATAGTATGGCAATTGAGTTATTTTTACCCAAATTTGGTTCAATCTAGTGTATTTTCACTTCTTTCTTTGCGGTTCTTAATCAATTAAATACAAAAATTAGTACTCTGCCATTGAAACGTTCAGGAAAGCTGTTAAAGAACAATGACTAAAACTGAATGATTCTAATTTCTAAGAAAGTCAAGGAACTGTATTTTAATTTCAACCAGAAAAACTGTATTTTAATGGAGTAACTTATCAAGTAGTGACTAAATTAAAAATATAATCAAGTTAGTACAAAAAATTCTGCCTTGCCATTGAAACTTCAGAGCAACAAGTAACTTGGAAGAAACTTAACGATTCTGAGAAAGTCAAAGAGGAGGAATAATTCTTTTTCTTAGTGGTGTAAATTATCAAGACAGACTAAATCAAATATATAAAACTTATAGAGCTTTTAAGCTTTTTTACCAAAATTAAAATTAGGGCTTTTATTAAAGAAAAACTATTATTATACTTAACTCTTTTAGAGCTATCTTTTGTTTGTTTTAAAGACCAAATCTAATTCACTATTGTAAGTTTTTGACCTTTTTCCTATTTTTTTATCTTATAACTGAATTTCGTATAAGAAGTGCCATACGTTCTAACGTACACTTAAAAAGATTAGGCATATATAGTTTCCACCTCTCTTGCTTTAACAATCTTCCAAAATTAATAACCCACTAACGAACAAAAGTTAAATTCGAATGGACTAATATAGGAAAAAAGGAAATTATTATTTACATTTTCCATGAAATAGAATGGCACTTTTTTCTTGTTTTGCATAAAGTTGTACAAAAGAAGTGGTTCTCACGTTTTAATACACAAAAGCCATACCCGAAATTTAGTTCCATTTCCCTACTTTAAAAATAAAATAAAATAATATATATTCTCCGAACAAATCAACAAATCAAATGCCATATAAGAAAGTCGTACACATTTGGTCAACATTGTGAAGCCAAAATAACACGACTCATGTTAATATGTTATTTTATCAAAATAAGTTCATAACTCTATAAATATATGATAATGTACTTTGGAGAAGTCACATACAACACAGAAAAAAAAGGAGCTAATCACTAGTCAATCAAAAACAAATCGAAAAATATTAAACCTTTGTTTTTGCCGGCGATCATGGCTTACACAAACAAAGTTAAGGCAGCGGCTGCGGTTGCGACAGTGGTGTTGTTTCTAGCGGTTACGATCGCTGATGCACAGTCTATGCCGCCAATGCCAAAGCTGAATCCTGTGTGTGCGTTGGCGGATCTCCCACACATCATCGAACTTTGCTACGTAAATTTGGATTTGAAGCCATCTGAAGAATGCTGCACTGAACTCAAATCGGCGGGCAAAACGCAAGTGACTTGTCTCTGCGACAACTTCCTTGCACATTCTTCCAACGCCAGCATCACCCAAGCTCGCTACGACCTAGTCCACGAGGCCTGTGGCGTTTTCGAGAAATATGCCTGTAAAGGTACGTACTTTAGTCTCTGTTTTTTCATGGCTTGTCATCTAGTATTGTTCAAAGTTCAAACTATATTATGTTTTCAATCGAGCAAAGATAAATATCTACCGTCGCCACCGATTTCGCATGATTTTTTGGTTTAAGATAGATGGTTATATAATATATATATATATATATATATATATATATGCCTGTTAATATTTTATTAAATTTTGAAGTTATGCATATCAATTCGTACGTTAAGAACACGATTATCATAGCATTATGTTAAATGCAACTACTATACTATGTTTTCATAATTATTGATGAAAAGAAATTAAATAATGCCGTAATTCATAAAATCCTTACGTTGTGTACATCTATTAAAAAAACAGTTTTGATTTTGTGCCAAATTGCAAAATGTACGTACGAAATATGTCAAAAGTTGCTGACAAAGAAAAAGAAATATGTCAAAAGTTCATTCAAAAATTTATTAGAATCGACTACAAAGGGAAGATGAGATTGTAAAATCGATGGATTTTTAATGCATGCAATTTGAAACAAAATTTATTGTAATATTATGGTAATTAATTGATTTTTATTTTGCGTGGTAAAGGAGGAGACGCCAACGGAGGATCAACGAACATGATTGCTGCATCAATGGGTCTATTTGGTTTGGTTGCAAGTCTTTTCTTATAATTTATTTCAGTTTGACCTTCCGAATTCAATGTAATTCTGTGATATCCCGGATATTTATAAAAGACATTCACATATGTTTTTGTAATCATGTTGATAATAATTGTTTTACTCTACACTGATTTATATATTTTTGAGAAACTACTTGATCAAGTCAAATTAAACAAAGAAAAATAAAATTAAACAAGAGTAATTTGATCAATTCAAAATACATCAGCAGTTTTGTATAATATTGTATCTAGCCTACGTGAGACCCCTTCTACAAGCGAAGACTTACAGGGCAAAAATATTTCCACTAGTAGTACATCTGGTTTAATATGTACTAGTGGGTTTAAGGCCAAACCATGCTTGGCGCAGTATCTTTGCTGGCCGGAATCTTCGTCTGAAAGGGTCAAAATGCATATGGTGGGTAATAATGGACAGATCATTAACATGGGAAACCTATATTTTCTTGTATTGATTAATAGTATCAACTATGTTACATTCCACTATTCTTCTATATATGGAAATGTATTTTTGAGTTTTGAGAAGTCACAAACGAAAAAACAAAAGTGGGCTAGTCATTTAAATGGCGTACACAAACATGATGGCGGTTGCGGTTACAGCTGTGCTGTTTCTAGCGGTTACGATTGCTCCTCAGTGGACGGAGGCAAAGAAGCCACCAAAGACGACGGATACATCGGCTACAGTGTGCCCGTTTGCAATCCCTGAAATCGTCCAAAATTGCTATGCAACGATGAGTGTGTTGCCATCAGAAGAATGCTGCAAGGATCTCAGAACGGCGAGCAAGACGGAGGTGACTTGTCTCTGCGATAATATCATTGTACATCCAAATCCATTATACGCCAACATCACCAAAGTTTACTTCAACCAAGTCAGCATTGCATGTGGCGTTCTCGACAAATATGCATGCAACGGTACGTCGGTAATTACGTTGATTTTTTAATTAATTATGAGTTCGAAAGTTTTAATCCTGTGATTTAGTTATGCATGGTATTATGTAATTACTCATACAATATCTATATTACTTCTTCTTTTCTTTTTCATATCTTTATTACAACAATTAGGACACGATGATCATTGATCACAAAATTATTAGATTCAGTGATTAAAAGAAGGTGCGAATATAAAATCCATGGATTGAGTAGTTTCTTAGTGAGATTTGAAACAAGAGCCATGGTGGTATATATTATTGTAATTAATTGGTTTTGATTTTATGTGGCAAAGGAGGCGACGCTAATGGAGGAGTAACGAACAAGATTGCTGCATCAATGGCTCTTTTTGGTTTGGTTGGAAGTCTGTTCTTTTAATTTATTTCAATTTTACCTTCCAAATTCTTATATAATAAAAGAATGATGATATAAAAGAGAATAATGTTCAAACCCTCTATCTTTACTAAAATAATCTTAATAAATTTTGATTAATTGTGTCTAAAACAATGGCATATGTGAAAATCTTTTACTAAAAAATGATGTGCACAAAATGTATTTCAAAAATGCTAATATCATTTTTTTTTAAATTGAGCAAAAACATCAACTCTGAATAACAACATCATCAACCTAGGATTATATATAATCATACATAATTAAAATAAAAAACCTATAGAAATTTTTAGCATTTATCACAAGAAACTAGATCTAAAATTTTTGGTGGTAAGGGCAACCCTGATTGGCTTGGTTGACAAAAAAAAATCCTTCCATTTCTATCAAGGCACATTGTTGCTCAAACCTATTTGTCAAAGCCGCGAAGCCATAATCCCTGTAATAGAGCTATACTTGAACTTGAAAGTCTTATACAACATAGAAAAAATATAAATCTCGCTTAGGTTTTTGTACCAATTATCAAAGAATGATTGACGAACTGGTTTAAAGAGAAGCAAGAGTACGTAATGTGTTAACTTTATAATAAATTAAGAAAACCAAATATATTTTCGCGCACCGACTTTAATTTTATTTTTGTTACTTTATTGTATTCAAAATGGCAAAAGCACCATAAGATTTTCTTCTCAAGATATTAAAACAAACCAAAAAGAGATCCAAGATTAGGTTATTGCCTCAAATTCACCAACTTTAGGTATTTTAATGTGAGGGGTTTATTTTCCAGTTGATATATATACCAAGGGTTTAATTAATTATAGAATTATTATTAAGTTTTGTTTGCAAAACCCGGATGATAAACCGAAATACCTTCTCGGGTCACCGGACTTTTTGAAAATTAGCAATTCAAAAACTAAGGTCAAGAGATCTAGAGGAATCTCCGATCAGGTCTTAGGGTTACGGTTCTTCCCGATGACGGCAATATTTGAGAAAGAGAGAGATTTCTTTTATCAAAAGAAAATATTTGAGAGTAAGAGGACAAAGAAATCTCTAATACAAAGATTTTATAAACCGAAACGATTGAATAATCTCGGAATTTTTATGGTCTTGCTTTGTTCAATATGTGTTTTCCTGGTCCATTATTTATAGCCCGTTAATCAAATCAGTGTATATATTTTGTTCACTTGTGTTCAACAAGGTGTAAAGATTTTGTTCAACAATGTGATTCGCACGTCCTATATACACCCAAATGCTCTACCATAAATTTAATTTCGTTATATTTATGAATCAGCACAATAAATTTCATTACTGTCACTGAAAGAGTTTGGTCTGAATTCTAAAATCTCCAGTAAATTACATTTGAGTTACAAAGGATTTAATGAAAAAGAGTCAACAAACCAAACATTACTTATACACACATACATCATGAGAAAGAACCGTCGTTCCATCTCAATGAATAATCAGTTATATTATAAATCCTGATAAAAAAAATACTAATAGTTAGTTGTATGATCGTAAGAATCTTGGTTTATATTAATGAAAACATATCTTTGAGTTGTCATCGCCGTCCACTCCATTCCATTTTATATACTACTTAAAGTTTGATTTTGATTTCTCTCCAATTAAACATGAACATGTGTCGTAACTCGTAACTCATAACATATAATAGTTATCCTAAAAAAACACAGGTATTTTGCGAGGAACATGGGTAGGGAAAGAAAGTCGCAGTTTTTTTGGTCAACTATATGTAAATATAAAACAAGGATTATGAAAATAAAAATAAAAAATAAAGGAGAAATCATTGACTGATGAATCAATAATGTATACATTGCCAAGACTCTACTCTCTATATATACGTCAATGAAGTTTTTGTGAGAAATCACAGAAACACAAAGTGATATAATTAAAAAAAAAAAAAAAAAAAGCGTTTTA
>NC_025695.1:10643496-10664667 GCF_000633955.1 Camelina sativa | reverse complement strand
GATTGCTCCACTGTTAGCTGAGCCGGTGTCACCGATGTTTCCAAATATGACTCCTGAATGTGCCACGGTGATGCCTGACTTGCTCGATAAGTGTTTTGGAACCGTTAGAGTTACACCAACGGAAGAATGTTGCAACGATCTCAAATCCGCAACCACAACGCAAGTCACTTGCCTTTGTGATAATTACATTGCAAACCCGACGATTGTGAACATTACCGGACCTTACTCCGCCGGAATCACAACTAAATGCGGCGTTTTCAACAAATACTCTTGCGACGGTACTAGTAAAGGTATGTCGATTTTTTTTTCTTCTTTTCTTATGATGATATGCAATTATGTTATGTAGTACTTATGTAGGTAAATTATAGGGCATACCATTACTATTTTAATTCTTTTGTTATATATATGATTAAAAAAATATGTTAGAAACTGCAACTTTGACGTTCATGAACTATGCATTTACAAGTATACGTTGAACATAATATCATTTTCTATAAGGTAGAATGTAATTCCTAAGATGATGTTATTGTCACGATTACATTGGAAAATTATAATAAACTAAGTAATTACGACGAGATTATACTTAAAACACATGATACACTCATACACGAACGTCACAAAGTTTTGATATAATCTGTAATGCAATTTGAAATAAGATCAAATGGTGCGTTCAAAGTAATTAATGGATTTTGATTTTGTTGTGTCAAAGGAGGAGAAACCGGAAGCAGCAGCAGTAACAGCAGCACGACCAGCAATGTAGACAATAGCAAGAGTGAGGTCAACGGAGGAGCAACGAACAAGATTGCTGCATCAATGGCTGTTTTTGGCTTGATTGCAAGTCTGGTCTTCGTTATGTTCTAATTTATAGTTATTTAAAATTTTATGTAATTTTTTTTATTACATAAAATTTCTGCGAACTTAAAACAATGCGTTTATATGAATGCATGTTTGCATCTAACGTTCATTTGTGTTATCCTTGCTTATTTTCTTTTAATGAGTTTTGGTGGTTTTGCAATTATATTTTTGGGCCTCAAAGACGGACTTATAATGTCCAACGAAACACCCAACTAGAAAAAAATGAGGTGTGAATTTCTTGTGAATATATATGAATCAATTATTGAATTAATTTTTTTATTTAATTATGTTGATATTTCAACTTCAATCGGTTGGAATATAAATATTTCGTTCAACCAACCATTTAAACAACATGATTAATTGATTAATAAAAAGGTGAGTAAAAAAACTTTAAAGATCAATAAATGCCTCCTACAAGAAAATATAAACTTTTAAAGAAAAAAGAAAACATATCTTCTGGTAAATAAAATCGCTATTCAATTACAATTTAAAGATTTAATAGTTAAACAGATTTGGATTTTTTTTTCTAATAACTTTTGATATTAATACATAATTGTAATATAAATTATGTTATATTTTGAAGTGATTCTTTTTCTAACTAGAACCAAATTGAATTTAATCTAAACCAAACTAACATTACGTCGAACCGATTACCAAAGTGAAACCAAACGTGATCGTGTGTACAAATAGAGAAATGGTTTAATAACTCTTAATTATATTGTTTTAACTTTTTGGTTCGGTTCGGTTCAATTTTGTTTTATCCCTTCCGGAAACAATAATAGCCGGTCCAAATCCGGCGATGCTTATCCGTAAACATAAGAAAGAGAAGAAGATACTAGAAGAAAAGAAACCCTTTAATTATTCTCACTTCCCTTTTTTCCCCAAACCTCTCTCTCGGGAAATCGAAAGCAACGACGAGAGACTTATAAAGAAACAGACGAGACTTTTTAACACTCAAGACCTAAACAAACACTCTTTGTATCTCTCTCGCCCGCCGATCGGAAGCAAAGTTTCTCAGAAACAAAGATGGATGCAACGAAGCTTAGTGAGCTCAAGGTCTTCATCGACCAATGCAAGTCTGACCCTTCCCTTCTCTCTACTCCTTCCCTCTCCTTCTTCCGCGACTACCTCGAGAGGTACTTCCTCGTTTGCTTCGATCTAATCGTTTTTTTCTTCCTATGCCTTTAGTTTTCATCTGTATTTGTATTGGTTTAGAATTTTTAGTTTCAGTAAAGTATTGATCTTTGAGTCTATGTTTGTGGAAAGTGTATTTCTCTGATCTCTCGATGAAATCTGTTGTGGAATTTGATAAACCCTTTACCCTCTTGTAGATGAAAGTTCCTGTCTTTGGTTTTAATCTTTTAGATTTGGTGAAAAGTTTTTACCTTTTATCTGTGTGAGTGAGGCTAATCTGTTGTTCTGGAAATTTTTGAGCTTTTGATGAGTTTTGGAATTTTTATGATTTCAGTCTTGGTGCTAAGATACCTACTGGTGCTCATCAAGAAAACAAAGACACTAAAGCGGTATTGTACCATCATTGTTTATATTTGATTTCAACTGAATGTGTTTCTCTTCTGTAGAAGAGTTTGTTTTTGATTTGATTGTTTTTTTTTTGTTTAACAGAGGAGTTTCGTAGTTGAAGAGAGTGATGATGATATGGAGGAAACTGAAGAACTAAAACCTAAAGTGGAGGAAGAAGAAGAGGAAGATGAGATTATTGAATCTGATGTTGAGCTTGAAGGAGACACTGTTGAACCTGATAATGATCCTCCTCAGAAGGTATGGTGATGGCCGACCAAAAACAAAAACCTCAGCTTTTGGTTTACTAATTTCTCTCTGGTTATATATCTCTTGACTCTCTCGGTGTTGATACAGATGGGGGACTCATCAGTGGAGGTGACTGATGAGAATCGTGAAGCTGCTCAAGTAGCTAAGGGCAAAGCCATGGAAGCCCTTTCTGAAGGAAACTTTGATGAAGCAATTGAGCATTTGACTGAGGCAATTACTTTGAATCCGACTTCAGCTATTATGTATGGAAACAGGGGTGAGTACAAAACTGATTTTGTGCATTATAACTTCCATCAGATGGGTTTCTGTACCTTATTGTTTATATATGTGTTTCAGCTAGCGTCTACATTAAGTTGAAGAAGCCAAACGCTGCTATTCGAGATGCAAACGCTGCATTGGAGGTACAGTGTTCTATCATTTTCTCCGCCATTTTTGTGTGTTTAGTGATGATATTGAATCTTTTTGTGTTTGAGATCGCAGATTAATCCTGATTCTGCCAAGGGATACAAATCACGGGGCATGGCTCGTGCCATGCTTGGAGAATGGGCAGAGGCTGCGAAAGACCTTCACCTTGCTTCTACGATAGACTATGATGAGGAAATTAGTGCTGTGCTCAAGAAGGTATGCACAGGATTGTCTGTTTGCTTTTTTTTTTTCTGTTTGAATTTATAAACAATGCATTAGCATGATTCAGTTACAAACTTTTCTTGAAATCTGCAGGTTGAACCTAATGCCCATAAGCTTGAGGAACACCGTAGAAAGTATGACAGATTACGTAAGGAAAGAGAGGACAAAAACGCTGAGCGTGATAGGCTACGTCGCCGCGCTGAAGCACAGGTAGCTTCGTAGACCATGAAATCGATCAGAATAGTCTTTTGATAACATTAGTGTCAGTTTTTATATTGACATTATCACAGAACTATATTTTTTTGTGTGGCTTATCCATGTCTCTTTTTCTGCTAGGCTGCCTATGATAAAGCTAAGAAAGAAGAACAGTCATCATCGAGCAGACCATCCGGAGGCGGTTTCCCAGGAGGTATGCCCGGTGGATTCCCTGGAGGTATGCCTGGAGGATTCCCAGGAGGTATGGGTGGTATGCCCGGTGGTTTCCCAGGAGGTATGGGTGGTATGCCCGGTGGATTTCCAGGTGGTATGCCGGCAGGAATGGGCGGTGGTATGCCAGCAGGAATGGGTGGTGGTATGCCAGGAATGGGTGGTGGTATGCCAGCAGGAATGGGCGGTGGTATGCCAGGAATGGGTGGTGGTATGCCAGGTGCAGGCGGTATGCCGGGTGGTATGGACTTCAGCAAAATATTGAACGTAAGAGTGACTATTTTGTGAATTACCAAAATCTATACTTTATGAAGCTACAGCCATAGAAGGTATTGAATATGTGAGATTGGTTTGATATTTGTGAGCAGGATCCTGAGCTAATGACGGCATTTAGCGATCCAGAAGTCATGGCTGCTCTTCAAGATGGTATGACTCGACTTAAATGTTGTTGTTGATGTTACTACCCTAATGTTTTGAGTATGTTTGAGTCTTGAATATTGTTTGAATGCTTTTAACAGTGATGAAGAACCCTGCGAATCTAGCGAAGCATCAGGCGAATCCCAAGGTGGCTCCGGTGATTGCAAAGATGATGGGCAAATTTGGAGGAGGTCCCAAGTAAACAAAATAACTAGTTTTCTTCTCTTTGCCATTACTGTGTTTTAATTGCCTGAGATGAGAGATATGTTGGAGATTTTTTTTTCATTTTATGTTTCGTTGCAGAGAAGAACTTGAACAGAAGCTAAACTATGTCCTCTTCGTTAGTAATTTACCATCTTTTTTTCGTGTTTCACTTCCTGTGTTTTGAATACTTGGTCGGAGCATCAGATGGGAATTGTTCTTAGAATTTTTACTTTGGAAGATTTACAAAAGCAAACCGTTTTGCTTTTTTGGTCTCAGGCCACAAATGGTGTCAGTAACTTGGTCGTGTGCACCCATATTTGTTTTGAATTCTATGAGCTCAATTTAACATAAGGTTGTTTAGTAATGTCTTGGACTCTGTCAAGAACCCTCCAAATTGGTGGGGATGACTTGCATTTTGGCTCTTCCCTTGTAAGGGTGTTAAGTGGATTAGCTCTACCTCATCACTTGTAAAGGAATTAAAATGGATTAACTTACTCCATTCATACCCACCAATTAAGATATTTTGCGGAATTTGGCAGGTGTGTCTGTCAAAGACCACGGTCCTAAAAGAATACAAGTGTAGTTGTTTATTTTTAAGTTGTAACTTGTAAGAACAAAAAATTTGATTAAGAAAATATCAATGGGTACACTTGGTAGTGTTATCCGAAAAAAATCATACGACACTTTCAATAATTCTATTAAACTAGGGTCCACTCTACACTCTATGAGTAGACGACTTATAGCATTTCTTACCACATAATTTAGTATTGACTAATAGACTATATAAGTAGAAAATGAGTAGTAGTATATTTTATGAATCGAATAACTTGCGTGGAATTAATTTTCATGGGAATTTAATGTGAAGAAGAAGAAGAAGAAATTGAACCCTTTGTTTAGTTCGTTGACAAAGTTGTCGACACCAAATTATAAGTCCAGTGTTGACGGTTTGATGCATTCACATTTAACTTCGTAGTATACTGCTATTATCATCTCATTTCAGATGGTTTGACATAAAAGGCTAAAACTATGAAGTTGATTCTACAAACAAGTAAGATACTATTTTACTTGATTGATAGATTTTATTTGTATGCTGCATCTTATATGTTTTATTTTATTTTTAAAAAATGATAGTATTTAGTTTACGAAGAAGGGAATTGAGTTTGGGTATTTCTGAATAAACAATTTGCTTCTCTGATCATATCTAGTTTACTATTTTACATTAGTTGTGTTGTTTCTCATAGTCTTGAGTTCAAATCCAAAAGTGTGATTGAATACAAAAATTGATGATGAATGGAAATATTGACCAACAACGAAAATAAATGATCATTTAGAAAGAAAAAATCAATGTAGCTGTCAACAAGGTAAATTTCATTTTATTTTCATCAAATTGGTAGGAATTGTCTATTAGGGGACATATTTGAAAACAATATGAAAATCCAAACTGCTTTACGGCGAAGACCAATGGGTCTTAGACGATCATGGGTTACTTTCATACGTTGTATTAGATATATGTAAATTCGGACTTCGATCTGTGGTCGCTAGTATACTTTAAAATTATCAACAAAAATTATACTCACTTTCAAAACCAACAATTGACTTGACTACAATGGCTATTTTAATTCAGACCACATACTATATTCATACTTATTTAAAAAAATTGATTTGGCTCATATCGTCTTTGAACATCAATAATGTCTTAAAATGGTTGAAAATTTATATATATATATATATATATATATAGATATACATTACATGGTCAATGATGATAAAGCCAGAAAAAAAATAGGAGCCAAGCCTCTAAGTTAAGAAAAGATTCAAACGTTGTTGATAGCGTAAAACTTCACATTATTTTCATGATATTTTTCCTTCTTAGCCTTTTGGCATTATGTGAATAATTTACAATACAAAACCAAAGAAATTTAAATAAACTTGTATATTCTTGACTTTGACGAACCCCTACACCATACCCTAATTAACAATACTTGAAATCCACGTTGCACCCTTACTGCTTTACATGGATTTCTTATGCTACTACATATATATATTTATGATTTTTTTACGTATGTGTGTGTGTGTATATATATATATATGCCACGTATGCATAAAACATGACATTCTTTAATGCTTGTGACTCATCTCCATAGAGTTGCCACTATGTCAATAGCGAACAGTCAAAACCCAAAATCATGAACACCAAAGTCTTGGCAATAGTCGAGAAACATCCAATCCTTGTCGTTGATTCCTTCGGGTGACCATATTGGAATATCTGCAACGGTGCCTAACATATTGTTGTCACATAATGTTCCACCCACGGCGCCATAATTACTATCACTCCACGAGCCCTCAGCTTTAGTAGTTTCGTCGGACCATAAGTAACTAAACAACTCATCATCATTATAGATGTTGTCAAGTATATGATTTTCATTGTCCACCAAACTGTTTTGATCAGTAACCGTGCTACTGCTTTCATCTTCTGTTGTTGTCGTGCCACTTATTTCTAAAGTTTTTGTGCTGGTTGTCTTTGGTTCCAGTGAGCCATCATCTTGATTCGATGAGATTGTTTTGGAGTTATCGGTATTACAAGGTTCTTGGGTAAGAGGTTGATGGGTCACAGGGTCGATTCCCATCTTAAGAAGTTTTTTCTTGATGTGAGTATTCCAGTGGTTTTTTATTTCGTTATCTGTTCTTCCAGGTAATCTTGAAGCTATCTTAGACCACCTATAATACACAAACAATGGTTTAAAAATACAAACAGGAATATACAATATTTAATAAAGTGTTGGTGGATATGTTTCTGAAATATAAACACAAGAAGATTGACAAATTAAGTTAACATTATTTTTGGAACCGAAGGACGTTACTTTGTCTTGAAGTTGATTTCATTGAAAAATAAATGCAAATCTAAAGATTATTCTACTTATTTGACCATCTTGTTTGGAACTATCTAATTTATTATTTGGCATAATTTACATAACACATACATACACTAAACATGTTGGATCACATGCATTTGACTTTATATTTTACGAAGAACAACCCGATCCAAAGTCCAAAACAATGTTTATCTTAACTCTCTAGCTAGTTTAATTTTGTTACAACGTAAAAATTGAATTTTAACATAAATTTGTAAATTTTAAGCTTCCGTCCATATATCTATGACACAAATCATTAAGTAAGAATTAGAAGAAAAATAAAAGAAAGAATCTATATTTGGAATTTTAATATATGATTAGTTATTTCGGCTTACTTATTGCCGAGATGAGCATGAAGATCAATGACAATTTGTTCTTCATCATTAGAGAGAAGGCCTCTCTTCAAGTCAGGCCGGAGATAGTTAGTCCACCGGAGGCGGCAACTCTTTCCGCAGCGGCGGAGACCGGCCATCTTTGGCAAAGCACGCCAGCAACAATGGCCGTTTGTGAGAATGAAGTTTATGAGCTTCTTGTCTTCCTCCGCCGTCCACGGCCCTTTCTTGACCCCTAGCTTGTCGCAGCATGGCTGCCTCCCCATTAAATATTAATTAAATCTGTATATAATGTGTGTTTTATATATTATGTAATATGGGGATGTGAAGAAGAGAGTTGAGAGATGGAAAACTAAAGTTATTGGGGATGGAAAATCTCAACAGCTTGCAAGTTTTGTCAAAAGCCTACCAAAGCTCACCCACCTATATATAACCTTCTCACACCTTTCTCCCACAATAGTAAATTATATTCATTTCTTTTTTTTGTTAAATACATACATATATATATATATATATATCTTATTAATTCTAACAAATTACCAAGAAGTTAGTGGCATTATGGCAAGACATTTGTACTAGTAGCGGTTTAGACTTATAAGACTTTTACTTTTTAAAAAATTTCTAATAGCCAAATTTTTCCCAATCCGATTTTATACTTATCTTTCAGTTTAAAAAAAAAAAAATTCTAAAGCCATTTTTATTTAAAATATTTTTTCGAAAATTTTTCAAAGAAATTTTCAAAGTAACTTAGTATATGTACCCGTCTTCAGTACTTTATCATTAGTCTGATGATCTAAACAAAAATTATGCATTACTCGTCCATACAAATAAGTATATACAATACAGATCAGAATTTTTGAAGGTACATGTAACGTAGCCTTATTTGTTGTTGTGGTATATACAGATGTCATGATGGGGAAGGTACAACAGTTTAGAAGAATATATTTTGTGTTTTACTTTATGTATGTATAATCGTATATACTATGGTTCATTTAAGTTAATATTGAATTGTTGTTGATTTCAGTTTATGAGTTAATTAGTCAGCTAAGGATTTAAGGTTTTTGATAAAATAAGTTTATTCCAATAAATAATGATTCAGGTTTTTTTCTTGGGGTCAGAAATGATTAAGGTTAGGAAATAGAATTGGCCTTACTTTGTCAAATCTGACGCTAATAGGATCACAGAAAGGAGTGTTGGAGATGTCGCATTTGGTTGGTGAAAATGACTTTGGAACTAATGTGAAAGGATAGGGTGCGTGCGAATGTACGCAATCACACGTGCGACTCATCACAGTTTTAACCCAAATACTTGTTCAAGTATCAAATAAAATATATACATTGTAGTATATGCTAAGAATGCTATAACCTTACGCAGTATTCCAAAGATTTTGATAACTACAAATTAAATCGCTAGTTATTAGTAACCACTTAAATTGTCGATGAACCAGGGACCATAAAACGAATAAATAATAGTCATTTTGTTGCTAACAAGTAACAACACCAAAACAAATAAAAATTGAATCGTTGATCGTTTTGTTGTCGCTAGCAATTACAAAATAAACACGAATAAAAGTCATCAACGAGTCTTTTTACAAAACCAAATTTACATAGATCAGTGACAATGAGAGCTTTACTCCACCGGGATAAACCATTTTTTTGGCAACCATAACAAACCTAATTACGTATATATGTGTCTCTATTTTTGGTAAGATTTTCTTTTTTACATAACATAGAAGAAACTTAAAAGCTTCAATACTGAATTGGCAAAACATAAATTATTGTCGCCGATAGGAAGATATGTATAGACGAATGTGTATTTGACACATAGGTGTACACGTATACATCATGTATCAATTTATCTTTCTAGACCATTCTAATCTTTGTGACTTGTGGGTGACTTGCAATTTTGGGTTCATGGTTTTGGTACACATTATATTAGTCTTTATTATAAAGTATATACATTTTCTCAAACGTGTGATTTTCGAACTCATCGGTTAATTGTTTAAACCGATCGGAATTATTTTTAGATAATCTTCTATAAAGAATGTATGCTATAAGATGATATAGTGCTAGTAAACGTTATTTTACGTATTATGAAATATTGTTATCCTAAATGAGGAAATAGGTGGACATATAAACGGGAAGTTTATTTGCTACACCAAAATAAGAGTTGTAAATTCTAAATGAGTATACATTTCTAGGTTTTGCAAATGCATTTAGTTTTGGGGCATTCAAGTGCAATGCCAATACGTTAATTTTGTCCTTTTAAAAAATAAAGTTTGTCAACTTTTTCTCGAATAGATCTGAGCAGTCTAACCTTTTTATTTCTTTTAAAACCTCTAGTATCAGAAAAGGTTTTTAGTTTTCTGCTCAATGATGAATCTCAATTCAACGAAATTAGCAAGTAATTAATGCTTTAGCATTCTTTTTCTTGATTCCGATTTCTTTGACTTGTGTTTAGTTCTACTGCTGATCAAAATAATGGAAACAAAACAACAATTTCTAACTACGATATTTTTTTTTTCCTTGGGAGAACAACACTTTCGTTTCAACCAAATAATGTACATGTGTTCCCACTTTTTGCCCACGATATTTTTTTTTTTTTTTGAATTACCAAATGTTTCCAGGCACAAAAATTTTGTCCCCTCCCAAGCCCACATAAATTTTTCTTGCACTAAATCTTTTTTTTTTTTTTTGTTGGCTGAATCATTATTCACTAAGTAATATATTTAGTGAAATACAATCTTATCAATATATTTTTAAAAATTATTATTTAGAATGTGGTCGTTCAATTTATTAAGTGTATAAATATATGAATCTTTGTTCCATGACATGGAATCTATTCTAAATTTACAATTTATTCTTTGTTAAAGTGACATTTGAAAACCTTAGAATTAGGAAACGAGACTTCTGCTCTAAACCCCACCACTTTCTTCTATTTCTCTACAACTCTCGTTTGCTAATTTATTAATTAATTAAGATTCAAGACTCTTAATGATCGCTTGTTCACTTAATCAAAAGTGTTAAATCAACTTCTTGCTTTAATCCCATTTTCAAGTCACCACTTACGTAACTTACGAGTAATGCCATCGTCATTATATTATGCATGCATATAAATTCGTGTGTATGTATGGAACTGTAAGTATAAAGAGGTGGCACCATTGTTAGTCAAGTCACTTTTGTCCCCTTTAATTGTAGACTATATATTATTTAACTACTAACTATCTGAGAACATAATATTTACTGGAAAAATGTTACAATGTATGACTGTTTAACATAAGTATTTACAGTTCGTCTTCAGATAAAACTATATATAATCAATGTTTACATGCATGTCACTGAAAGTGGTTAGTCATAAATAGTATATATACATGAGATTATGAGAACAACGATACAGATAATTAACCTATATATGGTGGTCATGCAAAAAGCCAGATGTGAACTTATGTTGAACAGAAAATATCATTTGTCACTGCATAGTCATGAGGTGATACATCAAACATGCTCAAATAAAAATTTCGGCTACAAAGAAAATAGAAATAAATAGATTTGTGTTGTGAAATTAGAGAACTAGAGGTTATATTATCTTCTTCTTGTTGATTAAATTGGTAAGAGTACATATATATAGTAATGCATAAAGCTCTAATACAATAGGATTCCTAAACTGATTTAGAATAAGAGAAGGTGACCGATGGACCTTGTGGACTTGGACATGTATATGAGCCGGTTATGGAGATCCATCCTTAGTGATTTACAACACTCCCCCTTAGATGACATAACCGTGCAAATGCTAAGAGATCACCATAATACGCTTGGGGATGCTGCCTCATTAAAACCTTACCAGGAAAACCCAGTGGGACAAAACCATGGTGAAGTAAAAAGAGTACATCACGTATTACTCCCCCTGTTCTAAGCATCACTAAAAGTCATTGAGTCTCTGTATCCCAATCTGGTGCAAGAGCTTCTTGAATGTTGATGTCGATAATGACTTGGTGAAGAAATCGGCTGAATTGTTGCAAAATGGAACTTGCACCACTTGAACTTCTCCGGCCTTTTGTAGTTCATGTGTGAAGAAGAACTCAGAAAAAATGTGCTTCGTTCGATCTCCCTTGATATATCCTTCCTTGAGTTGTGCGATGCAGGCGATGTTGTCCTCATATATGACAGTTGGTTCCTTGTCATCGGTCATGCCACAATCTGACTTGATGTGTTGAGTCATCGATCTCAACCAACACACTCACGGCTGGCTTCATGCGTAGCTAAAATCTCTGCATGATTAGATGATGTAGCCGCAATGGTCTGCTTCATTGAACGCCATGAAATTGCTGTACCACCGTGTGTAAACACATAGCCGGTTTGAGACCTTGCATTATGTGGATCCGATAAATAACCTGCATCAGCAAAAACAACTAAACCTTCTTTGTTATGGTTAGTATAAAATAAACCCAAATCCAATGTTCCTTGTAGGTAACACAATATGTGTTTGATACCGTTCCAGTGCCTTTGGGTCGGACAAGAACTAAATCTTGCTAGGAGGTTCACGACAAAACATATGTCTGGTCTAGTGTGGCTAGCCAAAAACATTAAAGCTCCTATAGCACTGAGGTATGGTACTTCCGGACCGAGAATCTCTTCATCGTCCTTCTTCAGACTGAATGGATCACTGTCCAAATTTAAGCTTCTCACAACCATTGGGCTAGGAAATGGGTGAGCCTGGTCCATATTAAATCTCTTGAGTACCTTTTCAATATATGTCATTTGATGCACAAGGATTCCATCATTTATGTACTCAAGTTGCAATCCCAAACAAAACTTAGTCTTACATAGGTCTTTCATTTCAAACTCTTTCTTGAGATATTTAACTGTTTGGGCGATTTCCCCAGAAGTTCCTAGGATATTCAAATCATCCACATATACTGCTATGATTACAAACCCTTTGTTTGCAAACTTCTTTATAAAAATACATGTACTGATGAGATCATTCTTATAACCTTCTTTGGCTAGGTACTCACTTAACCTATCGTACCACATACGCCCACTTTGTTTCAGTCTATAAAGGGATTTGTTTAGCCTTATGAAGTATTGTTCTCGAGAACCATTCTTATCTATAAGCTCAATACTCTCTGGTAATCTCATATATATTACATTATCCAGTGGACCATATAAATATGCGGTCACTACATCCATTAGCCGCAAGTCAAGTTTTTCTCTTATAGCCAGACTTATTAAAAATCTAAAAGTCGTTGCATCCATCACATGGGAGTATGTCTCCTCATAATCTATTCCTGGTTTTTGTGAGAATCCTTGTGCACTCCTTGTGCAACAAGTCGTGCCTTATATCTCACGATTTCATTATTCTCATTTCTTTGCCTCACAAAGATCCACTTATGTCCTATTGGTTTTATATCGAATGGTGTCCTTAAGATCGGAGCAAACACATTCCTTTTCTTTAATGAATTCAACTCCACGTCAATGGCTTCTTTCCATTTGAACCAATCTTTGCCTTGAGTGCACTCTAATATAGACGTGGGTTCATGATCCTCATTTATTTCAAGTGCTACCTTGTATGCAAATATATCATCAATCTCGGCATCTTTTCGGTTCCATTGAATTTCAGACATGATATAGTTTATTGAGATCTCATTATTATCAATACCTTCAGTACGTTGAGGTTTAGCGCCCCAAACCTCATTAATCGGTTCCTTAGGGTCTGCCGCGGCTATGTCTATGGTTTCCTTAACCTCGGTTTGATTTGCACCTTTCTTTGATTTCCGAGGATTCTTATCTTTGGAACCTATTGGTCTACCACGTTTCAAACATGCCTTAGACTCTGTAACAATTCGATTGTGTCCCTTTTGAACATCAATATGTACTGGTGCATTACAACCTGGTATGTACGATTTCATAACTTTCTTTGGGTCAACAAAGGAATCTGTCAATTGATTAGCTAGCTTTTGTAAATGTATAACCTTTTGGACTTCTGTCTCACATGCTAGAGTCTGAGGATCTTGCGAATTCAAGGATGTTTGATTTCATGATATCTCTTTGACCAGCTTGTTTATCTCTCCACCTAATGTAGGAAAATCAGATTCAGCAAATTGACAATCCGCGTATCTAGCCTTAAATAAATCACCCGTGGTTGGCTCTAGATACGTAATAATGGTGGGAGAATCATATCCAACATATATTCCCATCCTCCTTTGAGGTCCCATCTTTGTTCTCTGTGGTGGTGCAATCGGTACATAAACGGCACACCCGAATGTCTTTAGATGGGATATGTCTGACTCATGACCCGTTAGTAATTGGGATGACGAATATTTATGTTAACTAGATGGCATGATGCGTATAAGCTCTGCTGCATGTAATACTGCATGTCCCCAAGCCGACACAGGAAGCTTCGACCTCATGAGTAATGGTCGAGCAATCAATTGAATTCGTTTAATGAAGGATTCAGCTAATCCATTCTGTGTATGTACATGTGCCACGGGATGTTCCACACTTACCCCATGGACATATAATAATCATTAAACGCTTGGGATGTGAATTCACCAACATTATCTAGACGTATAGTCTTAAGTGGAAAATCTGGAAAGTGTGCTCTCAGTCTTATGATATTGGCTAACAATCTAGCAAAGGCTAGGTTTCTTGTGGACAATAAACAAACATGCGACCATCTGGTCGATGCATCAATAAGAACCATAAAATATCTAAACGTCCCACAAGACGTTTATTGGTGATGGCCTTATAATGAGTTTTCCTTGTGCACATGCTACACACGTGAGATTCTTAGGGATAACTCTTCTCTCTTTAAGAGTGTGCCCATTTGAATTTAATATCAGCTTACGCATCATGTTAGAACCGGGATGGCCAAGCCGGTCATGCCATAAAGTGAATTGTTCATTGAACATCTTGTTCATTACCATATTAGCCTCTATCATATTAATTTTAGCATGGTAAAGACCAGTGGATAATGCGGGTATAGTCTCTAGGACTTTCTTATGGCCTTGAGTGATTTCAGTAATATATAGGAACTCTTGGTTTCCTTCACCCTTAGTTTCAACATGGAAACCATTCAAACGAATATCTTTGAAAATCAATAAGCTCCTCTTTGAGCTGGGTGAATACAAAGCATCACTTATTTCAAGATGTGTGCCATTAGGTAAAAGAATATGGGCCTCGCCGTAGCCTTCAATTAGGCTTGCTATACCCGCTATTGTGCTAATATTGGCATTTTTCAAAATGAGATTAACAAAATATCTCTTATCCTTCAAAATCGTTTGGCTTGATCCACTATCCACCACAAATATGTTCTTGTCCTCAGCCATTTCTTAATATGGACAAGAATTATGTTTTAGGCATAACAGAATAAAACAAACAAATATATATTGAAGGTAATAAAATAATTGAATTTAAACCAAATTATAATCCAATAAAATTCAAAGCATAAAACATGGAAATTAAATCAAGACAATATTTAAATTTAATTATCCTCTCTTAGACAATCCGAAGTCTCATAATCCAATAGGTCATCATTCTCATGGTCAAAATCTCCTTCACCATCGAGATGAACCAGGTTAGCTTCTGGATTCTTTTTCAAATTCTCTTGATAGAGATCAATAAGGTGATTAGATGTCCTGCACATCTTAGCCCAATGGTTCCCCATACCACATCAGTGGCAAACCGATTTTGTTCTATGTTGCGGTTTGAAAGATCCGCGGCCTCTTCCACAATCACGACCGAAGTCTGATCGATTTCCACGGCCATAACCATCATAATGGTTTCCTTGGTAATTGCCACGATCACCACGTCCTCTACCACGGCCACGGCCGTGATATTTGTCTCTATGGACGTAGTTAGACTCTTTAGTCTCTTTAGGCTCTTTAGGCTCTTTCTTGGTCATATCAACCTTGTGGGCTTCTGGTAATTGGGCAGAACCAGGAGGTCTCATTGCACTGTTCATTAGTAATAACTCATTGTTCTGCTCAGCAAGTAGCAAACAAGAGATTAGACTTGCATATGTTTTAAAGCCCTTTTCACGATATTGTTGCTGAAGCAGTATGTTATTGGTGTGAAAGGTTGAAAATGTTTTCTCTAGCAAGTCTTCCTCAGTAACCTCCTTACCACATAGTTTCAAGATCGAGACTATCTTAAATAGCTTTGAAGTATACTCATCCACGGATTTAAAATCCTGGTTCCTTAGATTTTTCCAATCGAATTGAGCCTTTGGTAGGAGCACCGTCTTTTGGTGTCCATATATGTTTTTCAACTCTGTCCAATGGTCAAGAGGATTCTAAATGTTAAGGTACTGGTTCTTAAGACTCTCATCAAGGTGGTGGCGTATAAGCAAAATCGCCTTATACCTTTCCTTTTCAGTGCAATCATTATCATCCTCAATGCATTCACATAGGTTCTTTGATTTTAAGGTAATCTTAGTATCCAATGCCCATTGTAAATAATTGTCCCCAAAGACATTAAGTGCAACATATTGGAAATTTTTGATCTTTGACATCTATAGAATAAAACATGCACCCGATTATGTCATGCGGTATTTGAGACCAAACCATGCAATCGTTTTTAGGCCATGCGGTAGTTAATATATGCATGAAACAATCCTAGACAAAAATATAATCTAGTATGAACAAGGAAATATGCAAATAATTTTAGGTTTTCAAGTTTTCCTTTTCTCTAGTTAGAATTTCCTTTTCTAGTTTAGTAAACTTTCCTATTCTGAATAGAATTAGGACAAGAGGTTTTTAGGGAAATTTTTTTCTCTAGGGTTTCGATTTTAAGTGTTAATTATAGGGTTTCATGCAAGAACATAGAATCAATCAAACAATAACAATCAATACATCCTAAGCAATTCTAAACCTCATATAATCCAAATTTTAAAGTTTTATAATTTAGGGTTTAAGGACTTAGGGATTTGATTTAAAATCAATCGGATTTAGGGTTTGGAATATTTAGGATTTATAGCTTTAGGAATTAGATTTGTTGATTGTGTAATTGTAGATTTTAGGGTTCTAATAGAATTTATGGATCAGATTCGATATATGTGTCCGAAGGTGGTTTGATTGTTTACCTTCCACTGATTGGGGTTGAATGGATTGATCCGGGAGCTAAAGACCTCGAATATAACTAGCTGATCACGAACTTAACCTCCGCGTGCGAGCTTTGAAACGAACAGGAGCGTGATCACGAACGGCTAACAAACCTCGGGCTTGTCACGATCAAGAGTTTTTCCGAACAAAGGATGATGTGCGGCGGTTTAGGGTTAGGGAATTTTCTCGGTGGAGTTTAGAGAAAACTCGTGCTGATAACGTGTTGTGAAAGTAGAGAAACTAGAGGTTGTATTCTCTTCTTATTGATTAAATTGGTAAGAGTACATATATATATAGAAATGTATAAAGCCCTAACACAATAGGATTCCTAAACCGACTTAGAATAACAGAAGGCGGCCGATGGGCCTTGTGGACTTGGACATGTATATGGACTGGTTATGGAGATCCGGTGATTTACAACAATTTGTTATTTGATATCATGATTAAAATATAGTTTGTTCTTAGTTTCAGCTTTATAAATGTTGACAAAAAGAATTTCCTAAGACAAAAGCAAAGTAGCTATTTTCTGGAGAATCATATCAAACAGATGAGGAATTTTGATTGTTATTAGTAATTACTTATAGTTTATACGACTGTTTGAATTGAATCAAAGTAATTTAAATATCTAACTGGACCTACAAAGAAAATATCTTCCAATGGGTTCTTCTTGTGCCACGATGATCAAATATTTTAGGCCCGTTTTGCTACCCATGTGATCAACAAATGTATTATGTTCTTCACCAACCAAGTTCCATATTTCTTCACACGTAATTTCACAAGCGCAATTACATTACATTCCAATGATTTGCAAAGCATTTAAAGAAATATTAGCTAGACTGGCAATTTAGTATTTATGTAGATTCCACAAAGTGGCTTCAATTGACCAAAAATCCTAGTCTGATAAGCGCTCGTAAATAGCATTTATAACCTTTTCAGCATTATTGTTTAACTCTTATGCATTCTATCTTAAACATTCATCTACCTCACCATACTATATTAAGTAAAGACAAAATTAGACCGCTAACAAAATCGAATCAAATCTTAATAAACAGCGGATATTACGAAAACTCAAATGGTACCAAACCAAATCCGAACCATTACTAGAAAATGAAATGAAACGCCGACTTCTAATTCATACCACAACAATATATATACTGCAAAGTTGATTGCATGGTGCATTGTCGTGTGCTTGTGTTGTTTTTGATCACGTCAAGTATTAGATAATTCGATCAGTTTGCTTCATACAGTTGTAATTTAAAAATAGTTTTTGTGTTGGAATGAAATTGAGCTAGATCCGGTGGACTAGCTAGCCGCCGGTCTTCCGTCTTCACAAGTATCAACAATCGAGGCAAGAACATAAAACAACAATAAAAACACCTGGACAAAAGAGTTCCAAAATATNAAATTTTTTTTTTTTTTTTTTTTTTTTTTTGATGTAACTTTAAAAAAAAAATCTAAAAGTAAATATAAATTCAGCGCACAGACAACAAAATCAGTCAAATTCAACCTAAGACTACTACTATTGTTTAATCAGCGCACAGACAATCCTATTGACAAGTCCCAAGTGTAGTGTTGTGTTACAGACTTACAGTGTTAGAGTACACTTTTCTAGCGGCTGCGTTTGGATTCATTCCATCACGTGCATATGTGCTTTGTCTCATTGTCTCTCTTTGAAGAATTGAATGAGACTTCAACACTGGGGGCGACTTGGGTCAAGGTTGGCGTTGTATTTTTATCTAACTTCTCAGATTCTTTTTGTCCGAATAATAACGTTATCACTTATCACAGATATATGATAGGGTAGTATTAGTATTATTTTAGCTCTTAAATTCGATCTATATTTTTGAACTTATGAAATTTAAATTTTGGTGACTAGAAGATATAATTTCATCTGATGTTACGAAACTTTAAGGGAATAAAACGTCTAGTATACTATTTTCTGCATGTTTTTAGTAACTGTAAGTTTGTAAACTTACCACTTTCAACGCCGTCTCAAAACCCTAAGAAAGAAATTTCATAAAACCTGATCTTGTAGTATAATATTGGAAGAAGAAAATAATGTTATCATGCTTTCTAAGCCTACAGTATAAATGTCCACAATCCCTTGCAGTTCTATCTTCACCACTACACATCAGAAAAACTCCAGACTAATAATCAAAACACAGTGACATCTTTCTCTCTTAACACAAAAATGGGAACGGCGTCATCTAAGTCTAACATCAACCTCTCGCTGATCCTCAACACGGAGGAACCTTAAGATAGGTTTGGCTCTTCTACGTTCGGTTGGTCGTGGTTTGTATTTTCTATGTAAGATTTGTGTATAGATAATTATGACATCTGCATGTCGCAAATTAAGTTCTCAATTGGAGGGGTCAATATCTTAGATATTTTTTTTTTTTTTTGGTCAAAAATCAATATCTTAGATCTTGGATCTGATTATTTAAGACAAATTTACATTACTAATATATTATTATACTAATTAAAATGGATATTAGAAGTCTTAAATGAATGTATTTTCAAACTCTTGTCAAAGAATACAAATGAAACAAACTTTCTTTTATTTGAGAAGAAACGAATAAGAAAATGAAACGGGTACAAAACAACAAACAAGATGGGGTCAATATATTTAATTAGCTTACCCATTTTTAAGTAAAAGTGGCTTCAACCTCCAACTCTTGTAGTTATAAATCTCTAACAAAAATAAATAAACAAGAATGCAATCATTATCTCCGAGCCTACATAAATGTCCACACTCCCGTGTTCACCAAAAGCAACACAAAACTTCTAAACAATTAAACCAGAGTGAGATCTTTCTCAGAAAAAAAAAATGGGAACGACGTCATCTAAGTCTAACATCACTCTCTCGCAGATTCTCAACACAGAGGTTCCGTATAGCTACGTGATGCTCGCTGTCGCTGCTCTCTTGGCCGTTGTTTGCTACCTCTGGAATAAGGGGATGTCCAAATCTAAGAACAGACCACCGTTGCCTCCAGGACCTTGGCCACTTCCGATCGTTGGAAACCTCCCATTCATAAATTCTGACGTCCTCCACACGCAATTCCAAGCCCTAACCCTAAAACACGGCCCTCTCATGAAACTCCACCTCGGATCCAAACTCGCAATCGTTGTATCTTCCCCGGACATGGCTCGCGAGGTTCTCAAAACCCACGACATCACTTTTGCCAACCACGATCTCCCTGAAGTTGGAAAGATCAACACTTACGGTGGAGAAGATATCCTCCGGTCTCCTTACGGCACCCATTGGAGGAGACTCCGTAAGCTCTGCGCCATGAAGTTGTTCACTACGCCGACAATGGAAGCTTCTTACTCCATTCGGCGAGAAGAAACCAGACAGACCGTCGTTTACATGTCGCAAATGGCCTGCGACGGATCTCCGGTCAACCTCGGTGAGCAAATTTTCCTTTCCATCTTCAACGTCGTGACACGAATGATGTGGGGGGCTACTATTGAAGGAGACGAGAGAGCAAGCTTAGGAAACGAGCTCAAAGCCCTAATCTCTGATATCTCCGACATCGAAGGGATTCAAAACTATTCTGATTTATTCCCTTTGTTATCAAGATTCGATTTCCAGGGATTGGTTAAGCAGATGAAAGTCCATGTGAAGAAGCTCGATCTCTTTTTCGAACGAGTTATGGAGAGTCATGTCAAGATGGTGGGGAAGATGAGTGAAGAAGAAGAAGATTTCTTACAATACTTGCTTAGAGTTAAAGACGATGATAAGAAAGCTCCTCTCTCCATGACTCATGTCAAGTCTCTCCTCATGGATATGGTTCTTGGTGGAGTGGACACATCGGTTAATGCATCAGAATTCGCCATGGCAGAGGTCGTAAGAAGACCAGAAGTTTTAAACAAGATCAGACAAGAACTGGATCAAGTTGTTGGCAGGGAGAATATCGTTGAAGAATCACATTTACCTAAGTTTCCTTACCTACAAGCAGTTATGAAAGAGACTCTTAGGCTTCACCCTACGCTTCCTTTTCTTGTTCCTCACAGAAACAGCGAAACCGCGGTGGTTGCGGGATACACAGTGCCTAAAGACTCCAAGATATTCGTCAACGTTTGGGCGATTCAAAGAGATCCTAAGCAGTGGGATGAACCAAACGAGTTTAAACCGGAGAGATTTTTGGATAGCTCACTTGATTTCAATGGGGCTGATTTCAAGTACTTGCCTTTTGGATCTGGGAGGAGGAGTTGCGTGGCGGTTAACATGGCCGAGAGACTTGTTCTGTTCAACATTGCGTCACTTCTTCACTCTTTTGATTGGGAAGCTCCCAAAGGACAGAAGTTTGAGGTTGAAGAGAAGTTTGGGCTTGTTTTTAAGTTGAAGTCTCCACTTGTGGCTATTCCTGTTCCAAGGTTGTCTGATCCGAAACTCTACACCGCTTAAGTAGTAAGATGGGAAGTTTGTGGTTTGGGGAAGTTCAAAGTTGAGTCATGTGTTCTTGTCTTTTTGGTTGGAGTTTTCATGTTTCGTGAAAGGGTAAAGTGTTAA
>NC_025695.1:10609084-10642450 GCF_000633955.1 Camelina sativa | reverse complement strand
TTAAGTTGAAGTCTCCACTTGTGGCTATTCCTGTTCCAAGGTTGTCTGATCCGAAACTCTACACCGCTTAAGTAGTAAGATGGGAAGTTTGTGGTTTGGGGAAGTTCAAAGTTGAGTCATGTGTTCTTGTCTTTTTGGTTGGAGTTTTCATGTTTCGTGAAAGGGTAAAGTGTTAAGTCACTTATCTGATCATATTTAAATGTAATAAAGTGTTCTTACTACAACAATGTTTTGTTTTGTATCCAAATAGTTTGATACCATAAGCTATAGAATGGTATATAATTACATTTGGCAGTTTCAAATTCTTGAGGCAACTAATAGTAAACGTAGCAAATGGCGTTAAATTACATCAAAAGATAAAATGAAAAATAATTAGCACTCATTTTTATTTAAAGAAATTAAAAAAAGAGGCTTCACTTAAAAATCATTGGGGTGCAAATATTTCTATCAGTTATATTAATTGGTACAAAATTTAACTTTAGTTTTTTCAAGTGACACAAGTTAATATCAATTCCAATAAGCGATGAATATTTATGATCATATATATTGTATCCACTTCCATACATTTTGACTAACATTAATGTTTATGATCTCTCGATGCTTCTATTTTAATATGTAACGAAAGTATAAATTTTGTTGTTCGAAAAAAGATGGGAACTATACCTCTTCATGACTTGAGTTAAACAAAGGTCGAGTTGACATTCTATGATCATAAGATCAAACATCCAGATATAATCCCATGATCATTATGAAAAAAAGTAGCACAAAATGTAAATACATAATTTTTTTCTTTCAAAACTAACGATGATCCTGCTACCATACTAAATTTTTTAGAAGGTTGTTTTGTCTCTATTGTTTCTTGTTTTTTCCTCTGTTTTTCTACATCTGCTTTCTTGAATTATTCAGACGATTAAAAAAACTAACGATGATCGAAAAGAAGAACCATAACAAATTAGTCTTAGAAATTGCCAATTGCTTTTGTAGTTTTTTTTTCACCAATCATTTTTGAATTAAATATTCAATATGTAAATCTAAATTTTTAGTTAATATATGACGGCATAGAGTGTAACTCTAAATTGTTTATCAAATAATGGCGTATTAGAGTTATCCAACTTGACAAATGATGAATCTAACTCGGTTATACTTGAAGATAAAAAAATTATATATATATTTTTTGTGTGATTCAAGTAATTTAAAACTATTATTTTAAAGTTTCTCCCAAAATAAAACAAAATTTATTGTATATATATATATATAAATATATGATAAAATCTCCTATATTATAAAAGATTTTTTTACACGAGCTTGTACTCAAAGAATGTAACTCTATAAAATCGTTAAATTCATTTAATTTGTCGATATGACTTTATGAAAATGAGACAATTACTCATTACTCATTATAATATACTATCTTCGTTTTATATTGCTTGTCATTCTATAAAGTTGCATTGTAAACACAAAAAGACAACTAAAAAACAGAGTGAGTATAGAAAAAATAAGTTAACACTTTCTCAACGTTTTTTTAATATTACCATATAGAGTAAATTAGGCATATGATAAAGTTTTGTTTAGTGTTAAAAATTACATTAATGTAACTTATATTTTTCCGAATAATTTTGGATAAATTAGTTTTTTTGTAAATGTTAGTATAATTGCTAAGAACAATATATTCATATTAGTAATTTTACCTTTGAGTAATAGATAAATAAACATAATATAAATATTTATTATTTCAATACTATCTATTAAAACACTAATCCGTGTGCAGACGCAAATAGTATTATAGAAAACATTTATCGATCGATTGATAAACTAAAATTGCATTCATTTTTATTGTTTTTAGAATGTGACTCAAAAGGATAAATGATCAAATTTGTGTGCGATAGACAAACTAATAATATAACATCTTATGTTGATACTACATACAAAAAAAATTACAATACATTTTAAGGGGATATAAATAAATATAATTAATGCATGAAAATTTGACCAACAATTATAATGCATGGAAAATATGATATTATCTTGCCAAAAACAAAAGTATGCAGTCAAATGTAACAATAATGGTAGATAGTAATTGCAATATAAATAAGTCAAACGTTCGATATTTGACTTATTTATTGGATATTACTATATTATCTTAAATTAGTGATTTAACTAGCCATCTTAAGGCTATAAAACTATGACAAATTTATCATTATAGGCATCCTTCGAATTTACAATACTCTCAGTTTTTTAGTGATATAAGATCTTTTAACATTTTCAATCGAGGTATTACGTGATCTCGGTTTATATACTAATTTATTTTATAATTCACGTGATATTAATATGTTTATAGGAATTTTTGGAAAACATTTGATCTCTCAAGTTAGGTAGATTTTATGTAGATATTTGCTCACTACAACTAACAAGTGATGATTAAATATTTTTGTAGTATTAATATGGGAGATTCGATTTTCATTTGTGTAAATATTTCAAGAACCAAGATTTTTTTCATCATTTTTAATATATATCAAATCTACATATATAGTATTGATGATTTATTTTTCATTTAATTTTCTTATTTAGGGGATAAGGGAGTAAACCAAACAAAAATAAATGAATTCCAACCGTTGTGCTATTTGTAGGGTCTTAAAACAAATTTGTGACCCAAATTGCATATACAAAGCATATTTTCCATCGAACAATACACGATTTAAAGATGTTAATCAAATCTTTGGAGCTGAAAACGTTGCAAATATCCTCAACAGTCTTGAATCTGAAGACCAACGTAAGATTGCTGCCAACTCTTTGTGCTATGCGGCTGAGGCTCGTAGACGTGATCCCTTTCCTGGAATTCTTGGGATGGTACAACACCATGAGAGTATTCTTAATGATGTTGAACAAGATATCAAATTTGCAGAGAATGAGCTTAAAACAAATGTGGGACCTGATCAAGTGCCAAAATATTTTGATATTCCAATTCAAGATGGTTTTCTCACTACATCAACTTCTTTGAATTCTTGTATTGAGGAAATAAAGAGGCTAACCACAGTGCAAAAAATCAACATATGCAACTCTTGAAGAGAGAAGATCGAAAGATGGGTGATGGTCATAGAGTTAATGATGCATCAACATCTGTGGGACCATCTGTAACTTTACCTAAGAAGCATGAGTAATAATACTCAACAGATATTTCTGTTACCTGAAAACTAAAACCAACAATAATTTCAGTCATATGTCTTATTTTTTTTTTTTTCTTTGAACTCCATATCCCATAATAATGTTGTATCATTTTCCTTTATTTATCACCATTTCTTCAAAAATCTATGTAATTTGTTTAATAAATATCTATGTTGTTTGGTTAATCCTCTGTGTTTCCTATTTACTTCCACTAGATAATATTGAGAAAATACATATTAACATCTTTTAAATAAACCAAATACTAGATTTGTTGCTAAAACACATGAAATAATAGTTGTTAAAAAATAAGAATGAGATCTTAAATGGGTAAGGATGGATACATTTGTATATATATGTATATTACAATTATAAATAATTTAATTTGGAGAACAATTCATTTTCTTCTAGGTAATCTTGTGATTTTAAATGATAAGTTATTATAAGATAAAAAAATAAAACTAAGAACCTAAGAAATGCATGTTTTTAGTTTACTCAAGCAAAGATTACCCAAGTTAAAATTCGGTATAAAATCTAGTATTGATCTTGGGATGGATAGAATATATATTTCTATTGAAATAGATTTAAGAATGATAATCTTAATTTCTATGGTGGTACAAAGAAGTATAGTACTTGATCAAACATATTTGTCTATGAGCTCATGTGAGGGTTCCGTATCACAAGAAAAATGAGTATTTTTAAAGAAAAAAAACTTAGTCCTCTTTTAATGAAAAGATATATATATTAATTATCATCACTTCAACTTTTCTCAATTGGTTTTATTTGATTAATGGCTTAAGAAATTATTTAGGTTCATTTTGGTAGTGTATACCCTTTCTCACTTGTATTATTTATTTTGGTAATGTTTTAACAATAACTATCTAAACTTTCTTACAAACTACTCTCTTGAGACCTTAGACTCGATATAAAGATGGGAAATCTTTTGACCATTGGATCAAGAGTATACAAATTTCTACACAAGGTTTGACGTTGAATTTCCGGAGAGCACAATTTCTTAAAACATTATTGATTCAAAACTTATTCGAGATTCCAAAATATTGTAGAAAAAGTTGTCCATCGTGGTCTCGTGCGTTGCGGAAAAAAAATCTATAATGTGGATGCAAATCCATATGTTATAAATTTGACTGTTATGAAACAAATTGCATCATAGAAATATTGGAATCATTGTAAATCTAAAATTTTAGTTAATCTATGACGGCATAGAGTGTAACTTTAAATTGTTGATCAAATAATGCCGTTTTAGAGTTATCCAACTTGACCAATGATAGATCTAAATCGGTTATACTTGAAGATAAAAAAAATTATATATTTTTTTATGTGTGATTCAAGTAATTTAAAACTATCATTTTAAAGTTTCTCCCAAAATAAAACAAAATTTGTTTATTATATATATATATATATTAATATATGATAAAGTCTCCTATATTATAAAAGATTTTTTACATGAGCTTGTACTCAAAGAATGTAACTCTATAAAATCGTTAAATTCATTTAATTTGTCGATATGACTTTATGAAAATGAGAAAATTACTCATTACTCATTATAATATACTATCTTCGTTTTATATTGCTTGTCATTCTATAAAGTTTGTAAACACAAAACGACAAATAAAAAACAGAGTTAGTATAGAAAAAATAAGTTAACACTTTCTCAACGTTTTTTTAATTTACCATTTAGAGTAAATTAGGGCTATGATAAAGTTTTGTTTAGTGTTAAAACTTACATTAATGTAACTTATATTTTTCCGAATAATTTTGGATAAATTACTTCTTTTTTAAAATGTTAGTATAATTGCTAAGAACAATATATTCATATTAGTAATTTTACCTTTGAGTAATAGATAAATAAACATAATATAAATATTTATTATTTCAATACTATCTATTAAAACACAAATCCGTGCGCAGACGCAAATAGTATTATAGAAAACATTTATCGATCGATTGATAAACTAAAATTGCATTCATTTTTATTGTTTTTAGAATGTGACTCAAAAGGATAAATGATCAAATTTTGGTGCGATAGACAAACTAATAATATAACATCTTATGTTGATACTACATACAAAAAAAATTACAATACATTTTAAGGGGATATAAATACATATAATTAATGCATGAAAATTTGACCAACAATTATAATGCATGGAAAATATGATATTATCTTGCCAAAAACAAAAGTATGCAGTCAAATGTAACAATAATGGTAGATAGTAATTGCAATATAAATAAGTCAAACGTTTGATATTTGACTTATTTATTGGATATTACTATATTATCTTAAATTAGTGATTTAACTAGCCATCTTAAGGCTATAAAACTATGTCAAATTTATCATTATAGGCATCCTTCAAATTTACAATACTCTCAGTTTTTTAGTGATATAAGATCTTTTAACATTTTCAATCGAGGTATTACGTGATCTCGGTTTATCTACTAATTTATTTTATAATTCACGTGATATTAATATGTTTATAGGAATTTTTGGAAAACATTTGATCTCTCAAGTTAGGTAGATTTTATGTAGATATTTGCTCACTACAACTAACAAGTGATGATTAAATATTTTTGTAGTATTAATATGGGAGATTCGATTTTCATTTGTGTAAATATTTCAAGAACCAAGATTTTTTTCATCATTTTTAATATATATCAAATCTACATATATAGTATTGATGATTTATTTTTCATTTAATTTTCTTATTTAGGGGATAAGGGAGTAAACCAAACAAAAAGAAATGAATTCCAGCCGTTGTGCTATTTGTAGGGTCTTAAAACAAATTTGTGACCCAAATTGCATATACAAAGCATATTTTCCATCGAACGATACAAGATTTAAAGATGTTAATCAAATCATTGGAGCTGAAAACATTGCAAATATCCTCAACAGCCTTGAATCTGAAGACCAACATAAGATTGCTGCCAACTCTTTGTGCTATGCGGCTGATGCTCGTAGACGTGATCCCGTTTCAGGAATTCTTGGGATGGTACAACACCATGAGAGTATTCTTAATGATGTTGAACAAGATATCAAATTTGCAGAGAATGAGCTTAAAACAAATGTGGGACCTGATCAAGTGCCAAAATATTTTGATATTCCAATTCAAGATGGTTTTCTCACTACATCAACTTCTTTGAATTCTTATATTGAGGAAATAAAGAGGCTAACCACAGTTGCAAAAAATCAACATATGCAACTCTTGAAGAGAGAAGATCAAAAGATGGATGATGGTAAGATAATTAATGATGCATCAACATCTGCGGGACCATCTGCAACTTTACCTAAGAAGCATCAGTAATAATACTCAACAGATATTTCTGTTACCTAAAAACTAAAACCAACAATAATTTCAGTCATATGTTTTTTTATTTTTTCTTTCTTTGAACTCCATATCCCATAATAATGTTGTATCATTTTCCTTTATTTATCACCATTTCTTCATAAATCTATGTAATTTGTTTAATAAATATCTATGTTGTTTGGTTAATCCTCGGTGTTTCCTATTTACTTCCACTAGATAATATTCAGAAAATACATATTAACATCTTTTAAATAAACCAAATACTAGATTTGTTTCTAAAACACATGAAATAATAGTTGTTAAAAAATAAGAATGAGATCTTAAATGGGTAAGGATGGATACATTTGTATATATATATGTAGATTACAATTATAAATAATTTAATTTGGAGAACAATTCATTTTCTTCTAGGTAATCTTGTGATTTTAAATGATAAGTTATTATAAGATAAAAATAAAACTAAGAACCTAAGAAATGCAAGTTCTTAGTTTACTCAAGCAAAGATTACCCAAGTTAAAATTCGGTATAAAATCTAGTATTGATCTTGGGATGGATAGAATATATTCTTTTATTGAAATAGATTTAAGAATGATAATTTTAATTTCTATGTGGTACAAAGAAGTATAGTACTTGATCAAACATATTTGTCTATGAGCTCATGTGAGGGTTCCGTATCACAAGAAAAATGAGTCTTTTTAAAGAAAAAAAAGATATATATATTAATTAACATCACTTCAACTTTTCTCAATTGGTTTTATTTGATTAATGGCTTAAGAAATTATTTTGGTTCATTTTGTTAGTGTTTAGTCTTTCTCACTTGTATTATTTGTTTTGGTAATGTTCTAACAATAACTAGCTAAACTTTTTTACAAACTACTACCTTAAACTCGATATAAAGATGGGAAGTCTTTTGACCATTGGATCAAGAGTATACAAACTTCTACAAAAGCTTTGGCGTTAAATTTTTGAAGAACACAATTTCTTAAACATTATTGATACAAAACTTACTGGAGATTCCAATATACTCTAGGCAAAGTTGTCCATTGTAACATCGGTGTTCCGGAATTATATTTTGAATTTTGTTGAATAAATCGAAGAAGTGGGTTTTAATTAATTTCGTTTTAATTATCGATTTAATTAAATCTTGGTTTAATTAGATTAAACCCACATCTTTGATTTATTCAACACAATTCAAAATATAATTCCGGAACACCAATATACTCAGGGTGGCAGAGGAGATGGGGCTTCTCCTGGTACCGAGATCTCGAGGGTGAGACGGTATTGCTCGAAGATGGGGGGTCTGAGAGTGAGATCGGTATGGCTTGAAGGTTGCGACCTAAGAGCGGATGAGTTGGGGGTAAAAGGGTCAAAGACGTGGGGATAAGCATTGTAACCATATGTGTATTTAGGAGATTGATGGGGGTTCAATCTCAGGTTTTTGGTTGAGACCGGATGCGGATCTCGGGGTTGATGGGGGTTCAATCTCGGGGGAGGAGTTTATGTGTGTTGATCGAGAGGTTCAGATTTATGCTGGTCAGGTGGGAACCTGAGGGTGTGGCCGATGTGCTTACTGGTGTTGCTGGAGGTCCAGCGGGTGCGGTGAGTGTGGCAACAGATTTTGCTCAGACTGAGATGACAGAATTGCGGATTTACTGACAATGTTGTAGAGAGGATTTAAAAAGATGATTAGTTCTTATTGAATCTTGATGTGGAATGGATTAAGGGATTATGCAGTTCTGGAAATGGAAAGTTTCTAAAAATAGGAGGTTTTTAAATATGGAAAGTGTTAAGGGAGTTAGATCTTTGCTATTTTTCGAAAGTGTATGGAAACTATCTTGAGGTGTGGGGATGTTTCCTGTGTGACCTGGTGGTGGTCATGGCGGTTTTTGGGAAGGAGTATATGGTGGTTAGTATGACATTGTGATGTTTTACGCGGACCACGGGAGGTAATTCTGGTCGTAAAATGCTTGGAGACGTCAATATTCTAGGAGTTAATATTCTAGGAGATATCGGCAGTTTCGTGGGGCGTTTCTTCTCAGTCGCGGATTGAGACCAGCGGGTGTTCTGGGATCCATTGCGGTGTCATCTGAGATTGGATCGTGCTGAAATTTTTTGGAAAGCTTCGGGACGTCTGGACCTAGCTTTTCACCAGAGAGATTTGATAGTTAACGGTTGATTTTAATTTTAGGGTTTCGCCTTTGAGACTGTTCTTTTCTGGTATTTCTGTCTAGTTTGCTTCAAGGTTGTTTTTGGTTGTGTTACTTGTTGTAGGACGTTTCTGGACTGTTTCAGATGCAAGGAGAGTCTCTCCTGGTTATATTTGTTGTTAAAATCAGCTTGTTAAGGTGAGTGTGTGACCATGAGCTTATCTGAGCGATTGGGTTGTATGACTTATTTTGTGTGATGATGTGTAGGTGTGATGAATGTGTTATTGGATGTTCTATTCAATGGCTGGTTTGTTATGTTTTATTTGTAGTTGTACTCTTGATTTGCTTGTGTGTATAGCTCGTAGATGGGAGGATCGTCTCACTGAGTATTTCTGGTAATACTCACGCATCTCATTGTGTTTGTAGTGCAGGTAATGAATGTTAGTTAGGTTTATATGTTTCCGTTGTGCATGTTGATGGTTGGTTTATGTTAATTGGATTTGTAGATGTTGTTTTATTGTTTGAATTGTAATTAAATATTACGTGATATTTAATTATATTATTATTATTAAAAAAACGGGTCGGGTTATTTCATCCATTGTGATCTCGTGCGCTGCGGAAAAAAAAATCTATAATGCGCATGCAAATCCATAGGTTATAAATTTGACTGTTGCGACACAAATTGCATCATAGAAATAATGAAATCATTGTTCGAAAAAGTTATTTATCGCCTATTTTGCAGGTAATATATCATCATTCAATACAATATAATTAAATCAACATGTTTAATAATAACATAATCTATAAAATAAAGTCAATATAAAATTTTCTGACAGGACAAATATGTTCAGCTTATCAATATACTTTAAATTTTATATCTATACATATTTTTTGCATAGTTTTTTTCATTTGATGCTCTCCTAAGTGTATGCAAGTTGATACCTGTAACATCCGCGAACCAGAAATTCAATTTCTGTAGTGCCGATCGACACCAACCGTGGTTGGTCAAATCGGTTCGATTTCAATTCTCTGGTTTGCGTGGCTGGTTTAGAGAAGCCCTAAACTCGAGTTTATAAGGGAAACTCGACGACTTCCACTTCCTTTAGCAATTTCTGCACATCTAAGAGAGAAAGAAGAGAGAACAAAGTCTCTGTGAGAGTTCTTGAGGTTTTGGTGGATTCTCTGTCTCTGAAATGTGAGTTTTCTTCTGGAGGGTGTGGATCCAAGGCTAGGAACGTGGTGGGAAGCTTGTGGTGGTGTAGTTTTGTCGTGTGTTTGTGAGATCTCATTGTTTTGGCTAAGATGAGTGGATGACCATGGCTTATCTAAGCTAAGATCTTTGTTTATGTGATTTTGTGTGTTGTGTGGTTGTTCTTTTGGTTGTTTATGAGTTTTTCGTAGCTCCTAAGGCTTGGATTCGTTCTTGGGATCGTGTGGGACGAAAAGGGGAAGCTTGAAGGCGAGATTCGCAGGTTCTGTTCGAAGGAAATCGCTGCTCGGCATCGGTGTCGGTTGACACCAACGCGAGGACGACTAGGGGACTTAGCGAGCGTCGGTCGACACCATGTGGAGGTGTCGGTCAACACCGTTAGGGTTTTGGAAGTGTCGAGTAGGTGTCGGTCGATATCTTCGGATGTCGGTCGACACCCTTCTGACAGTAACCGATTTATGTTGTGTTGCTTTGTGCATGTTCCTGGTTTGTTTTATTATTGTTGTTTGTGGCATGAGAGATCTTATTGCTTGTGTGTATAGCCCAATAGATGGAATGATTGCCTCACTAAGTATTTTTGGTAATACTTACGCCTCTCTTTTGTGTTGTGGCGCAGGTAAATGCAAAGTGTGATCGTTGGATCAAGGCGATGAAGAGGGGGATATTCTAGAAGCTCGGTTGTTTGCTATGTGTCTTTGTTAGGATGCTAGAGTGGAACTTAGTGGTCTAGAACGAATGTTAGAATTGTCCTACTGTTGCGGTGGTGAGGGAGAGTCAACATTCGGGAGATGGTTTCACAATCATCGGACGACTGAGGAGACGACCGGAGCAACCATAGGCTAGAGTTACTTTCAAGGCTGGGGGATCAGGGGCCAATTTGGAAAGGAACCTGATTGAGATATCAGAGAATCTTGTGGTGTCTAACAGATATGGTCAGTTAGAGGAGTCTATGGAAACTGTTACCATACGGGAAGATACTGCTCCTTGTGATGGGAATATGGAAAATGTTGATGTTGTGAATCAGTCAAAGATTGAGAAGATTGTTGCAAAAGGGATTGGTGTGCCTTTGGAGAAACGGACTATTGGGCCATATGGAGGGATCAAAAAATATACAGGCCATGTGTAATAAGCCCATTGGGACTATTGGTTCTAAAGTGGCCAATGGGCCTAAGTTAAGACACAATCAAGCGAATCGACCCACGCTTGGTCAGGTGTTTGGTCCATCTCGAGATGTGACTGATTTATCTACATCGAGGAAACGCCTCCGTGTGGAGAACTTAAGAGGCGGTCGACTGAAGGAGATTTCGTAAGTGGCGTTGTCCAGGATGGCCCGATGGAGAATGGTTTGTCGACTAAGGATCAGACTACAGAGAGTGAGCAGCAGAAACTTGTTTTGCAGCGCAAACCGCCAGAGGAAGTGGCAGATATGGCTACTGCATAATTTTTTCCCCGGTGGTTTGGAGCTTAAATTGGGTCGTAATGGTGAATGCATTGTTTTGGAATTTCCGTGGGGCAAATAAACCCAACTTCCGCAGAGCAATTAGGTATATGTTGAAGAAATTGAGTACAAATATCTTAGCTGTTTTTGAGACGCATGTTGGTGGAAAGAATGCGGATCATATTTGTCATGGGATAGGTTTCGATAACTAGTTTAAGGTTTATGCCAATGGTCAGAATGGGGGGGGGGGTCACTGGCTGTTTTGGTTGGTCCACTGATTATTGGGGGTGATTTTAATACCATTCTAAGGCTTGATGAGAGAACAAGGGGTAATGGGCAGTTGTCCTTTGATTCTCTGGCTTTTCGGGAGTTGTGTAGTGAACTCTCATTGATTGATATGGGGTTTAAGGGCAATAGATTTACCTGGAAGAGAGGTCGGGAGGAACAAACTTTTGTTGCTAAACTATTGCATAGGGTCTTATGTTATGCTCATGCTCGATTAAAATGGCAAGAGGCTAATGTGTCACATTTGCCGTTTTTATCATTGGACCATGCCCTTTTATATGTTCAGTTGTGCTCCGAGGGAAGAGGAGATCCAAGAAGGAGACATTTTTGTTTTGAAGCAGTATGGTTGACACATGAGAGTTTTAAAGAGCTGTTATCACAATCGTGGAGAGTTGATATTAGTATGCCAGAGGCTTTGCAGGTATTGCAGGGGAAACTGAAGAAGTGGAATAGGGAGATTTTTGGTGAAATTTAACAACGCAAGGAGCGATTACTCTCAGAAGTTAAAGTGAACTAGAGGTGAGACAGGATGATGTTCTATTGTTGCAGGAGGAGGCTCTTGACAAAGTGGTAGAGGTAGTTCTTGAGCAGCAAGAATTGGTCTTGTTCCAGAAAGCTCAGGAAAAATGGATTGTGTTGAAGGATAGAAATACTCAATACTTTCATACTTCTACTATTATTAGATGCAGGAGAAATAGAATTGAAAGCCTTAAGAATGATGATGGGCAATGGCTGACAAATGAGGTGGATCTTGAGCAGCTGGCTGTAGCGTATTATAAATGGTTATATTCCATGGATGATGTGGATCAAGAGGTAGAACAGCTTCCAATGGTGGGGTTTGCCAGGCTTTCTTGTGCAGATTTAGTTGTGTTGAATAGACCGTTTACTGCTTCAGAAGTGGAGAGAGCACTTTGAAGCATGGGGCAGTTTAGATCTCTAGGACATGATGGTTTTCATCCTAGTTTTTACCAACACTGCTAGGATATTTTGGGAAGTTCAGTGATCAAGTTTGTGTTGGGAATCTTTGAATCAAAAATTCTGCCCAGTGAAACGAATAATGCGCTAGTAAAGTTGATAGCCAAGGTGTTAAGTGATGAGAGTTGGATCCAATCAACTTGCGACCTTGGGAAGTATTTGGGTATGCCTATTTTAGAGAAGAGAATCAACAAAGAAACTTTTGGGGAAGTTGTTGAACGGGTTAACTCAAGCCTGTCTGGTTGGAAAGGTCGGTTTCTCAGCCTTGCAGGGCAACTGACTCTTACAAAAGCAGTCATGTTTTCAATACCAGTCTATACTATGAGCATAATTAGTTTACCAGCATCAACGTTGGACAGTTTGTACCGTATTTCAAGGTCTTTCATGTGGGGGAGCACCACAGAGAAGAGAAAGCTGCATCTCGTTACTTGGGATCGGGTTTGCATGCCTAAAATGGAGGGTGGACTAGGTATTCGGTCTGCAAGGTGTATGAACAAGGCTCTGCTGGCTAAAGTAGGTTGGCGAGTGATACATAAAAAGAGTAGTCCGTGGGCCAGAGGCTTGCGACATAAATATAGGGTAGGGGAGGTTACAGATCAACGTTGGTTGAAAGTGAAGAGCAGTTGGTCCTTGATTTGGCGGAGTGTTGGGTTGGGATTGAGGGAAGTGGTCATGCCAGGATTGGGATGGGTGCCTGGTGATGGGAAGACCATCAAATTTTGGCAAGATAAATGGTTAGGTAACCGGCCATTGATTGACATGGCAACAAGTGAGTTATCGTTTGGTGAAGTGGATGTATGTGCTCGGGATGTATGGCAAAATGGTGGGGGCTGAGATATTAACCGGATGGGAGCAGTCATATCTACAAACACCCAGTTAGAACTTGGTGCAGTGGTTCTGGATATCGTCGTTGAGGCTATAGATAGACTCTCTTAGAGAGAAATGGCTGATGGTGATTTTACAGTAAAATCTGATTATGCTTTTTTAACACGGAAGACATGCCTTGTGTTTGGATGGGAAGACTATTTGAACGTGTTTGGAAGGTCATTGCACCGGAGGGGGTCCGATGTTTTCTTTCGTTGGTTGTACATCAACTGATAATGACAGAGGTTGAGCGGCAACGTAGGCATTTTAGTGATTCGGGTTTGTGTAGGGTATGCAAGAGTGGTGAGGAGACGATTATTCATGTCCTCAGGGACTGCCCTGCAATGGCAGGAGTGTGGTGTTGCCTAGTTCCACAAAGGAAACTACGGTTTTTTTTTTGCTAGTTCTTTGTTGTAATGGATCTATGGGAATCTGGGGGAAGGAGGAGAGGTCAATGGTAGTCTGTGAGCAATAGGGTTTGCAATGGCGGTATGGTGGGAGGGTGGGGATGGAAATGGCGGTGTGGCAATATCTTTGATTTGATGGTAATTGTAGGAACTGGGTGTGGTTGATCAAAGATTTGGCTAAGGAGGTGGCCACTGCTCAGGTGAATTATCGGGTCCGAGCCACTGGGGTGGCTATAGAGGAGCGTCTGATTAGGTGGACACCACCTAGCAATGGTTGGATCAAACTTAATATGGATGGCGCGTCTTATGGGAACTCGGATTTAGCCGCTGCTAATGGTGTACTGCGGGATGAGGAGGGCAATTGGCGAGGGGGGTTTGCTTTACACATTGGCATCTGTTCAGCACCACCAGGCCCGACTTAAAGCTAGGGCGAGAGGGGCGGTGGCCATGGGACAAAATTGTTTTTCAAAAAACCTTAAACATTTGGGGTCCAAAAAAATAAAAATAAAAATTCTATAATGAAAAAGGTCCAAAAAAGACTATACGCCTAGGGACAAAAAAAATTCTGAGACGGGACTGAGCACCACTAGCATAGTTGTGGGGAGTCTATTATGGTTTGTGTATAACATGGGAGCGAGGGTGTATGCGTCTCGAGTTGGAGATAAACTCGAAGATGGTTGTTGGTTTCTTGAAGACAGAGATTAAGGATTCGTGTCCCTTATCTTTCCTAATACGGCTGTGCTATGTCTTTTTTTGTATGGACTGAATAGTCTGTATCTCTCATGTGTATAAAAAGACTAACCGTCTTGCAAACGGGTTAACTAACTATACATTTTCTCTTCCGTTAAGTTTTCATTTATTTGATGCCTCAGCCGGTAGTTGTTAATCATTTTGTTTTGCATGATATCGATGGAACAACATATATGTACGTGGGTGTAATTTTATTTCTAATTGAATAAATTGAGGGTGGTTGCATTTGGCCGCCCTCTCTCTCCCCCCACCCAAAAAAAAAGTTGATACCAAAAAAAATAAAGTATATGGGCTAGGTAAAAAATTCTCAAACAAATATCTTAGGTGGAAAACCCAAACGTCGTCCGTTTTATCATAACCCAAAATTAGGAGCTAAATGGGCTAGGCTCATATTTTTTTTAACCTCATGCGAAACGATGTCGTATCACATAGCGTCCTGAGAGAAACTGAAACGTCATCGTTTCCTGTCCCGGTCCGGCGTCTCCATCGCCGTCTTCTTCTTCTTTACCTCTCTCTGTCTGATTTCGCTTGGCTTTGAGCTTTGTGAGCTACTTCTGATTCCGCCCATCTCGCAGCTGAGGTTAGTTTTGATTCAATTCAATCTACAGTTCATGGTTCGTTGTGTTGTGCCTCGAATTGAATTTGTTTCTAGGTTTAGGATTAAAAGAGTTTCTAGGGTTTAGAGCTCTCTCATCTTAGAGGAAACGAAACTCAAGGTTTATACGAATCTATTGTTGGGTCTCTCTCAATACCAATACCAGTCTATGAAATGAGTAATCTTGTTCATCATCGTCAACGTTTACTCTGTAATTAGTGTTAGTTCCGAGTAAAGTTTGAGGTTTTTTACTTCATCTAGTCCTAAATTTGTTGTTCTTTATGTAGATATGAAGAAGAAGATGATAGCTATTGGTTTTGAGGGTTCAGCTAGTGACATTAGACGGTACAATCTTAGCGAATCCACGGCATACTTACATAACACTGCCTGGTCATGGTTTCCTTCCTAGAGAGACTGCACATCATCATCTTGACCATGTTCTTCCTTTAGTCAAATCAGCTCTTGAGACTTCTCAAGTAACTCCTGAAGAAATTGATTGTATTTGTTATACGAAAGGTCCTGGGATGGGAGCGCCGTTGCAGGTCTCAGCCATTGTTGTTAGGGTGTTGTCATAGCTTTGGAAAAAGCCAATTGTTGCTGTGAATCATTGTGTGGCTCACATTGAGATGGGGAGAGTAGTTACTGGTTCTGTTGATCCTATTGTTCTGTATGTGAGTGGTGGGAACACTCAGGTGATTGCTTATAGTGAAGGTAGGTACCGGATTTTTGGTGAGACCATTGATATTGCTGTTGGTAATTGTTTGGATCGGTTTGCTAGAGTTTTGAAGCTTTCTAATGATCCAAGCCCTGGTTATAACATCGAACAGGTAGATTTTAGTTTCATTAGAGAGTGTAATGTCATCTCTGTTCTATAAAGATTAGAGAACAATGTTAACTCGGTTGTTATTTGTTTTCACTAGCTTGCGAAGAAAGGAGAGAACTTTATTGATCTTCCGTATGCTGTTAAAGGTATGGATGTATCTTTCAGTGGAATCTTGAGTTATATTGAAACTACTGCAGAGGAGAAGCTCAAAAATAACGAGTGCACACCAGCAGACTTGTGCTACTCCCTTCAAGTAAGGCTATCACTTGTTCTTAAATGTTATATCTTTGCCACATGAATGCAAAGTTTTGGACTTTTAAGAGTAATTTGAACGTTGCAGGAAACTGTGTTTGCGATGTTGGTTGAGATCACGGAAAGAGCGATGGCTCATTGTGATAAGAAAGATGTTTTGATAGTTGGCGGTGTTGGGTGTAACGAGCGTTTGCAGGACATGATGAGGACTATGTGCTCTGAACGTGACGGTAAGCTATTTGCAACGGATGATCGTTACTGTATTGACAATGGAGCGATGATTGCTTACACGGGTCTACTTGCGTTTGTTAACGGTATTGAAACGCCGATCCAAGACTCTACTTTTACACAGCGGTTTCGCACAGACGAAGTTCATGCGGTATGGCGAGAGAAAGAAGATTTGGTGCTTGGGGATGATAAGAACGTTCCTGCTATTTGATTCGGTGCCCATTTGTTCATTTTGAGATTGAATCTCTCTGTACTCGATAAATTGTTTTTTTGATAAGTAGTTAAAGATTAAATGTGTTTTATTAGTCAAATTATATGATTGTTTTTCTTTTGATTTGACTAGTTTCGTGATGGGTGTAATAACGCTTTCAAATTTCAAAGTGAGCTTTGTAAATTTTTTGTGTTGCATTTCGATATACGTTTGCTTTCTGTTTTATACTTTTTGTTGCTCAAAAGTCGACAATTCTACCGATAATGGTGGAGGGATTAGTGCATTAGTCTTCCTTAGTCATACAAAATCAACTGTGAAGATAAACGGCACTACCAAAAGTAAGAACTGTTTTTTTAATGTATAACGTAAGGCCGTAAGGGAATGGTTAATTCAATCGATGGACACTTTTATGGAAATGTGTCACTACGTACTGAAACGAAAACTGGAGAAAAAAATATAGTCACTGAACCTTCTAGAGAGATTAGAGTTCTAGATCAAATCACACATAAACGTGTACTTAGATATACTATTATACAACAAAACTAAAACTACAAAAAAGTAGTTTAGAATATTCAAAAGTTAATAAAAAATAAAAATACATCATATAGATTCAAACAAGACTAGTGATAAAAAAAGAGATTGGAAAAAGGAAAAAATGACAAAAGTAGTAGTAAAACAATCAAGTAAAGGTCAAAGTAATTAAAGAAGAGATAAAGCATCTCAAAAGTCTTCTTTCCTCCATCTTCAAATGCCAACAAATAAAAGACAAATGGTTTTTGAGATAATATTTTTCTTTCTCTGAGAGATTTGGTATACAAATGACTTGTTGATGGAAATTTTGATATCGAAATTCTTAAACTATAATACGATTCTGATAATACGATTATTTGGAAGAAGAAAAAAAACTAAAATAATAATGATCTACAATTTCATCCACATCAAAATTACCGGAGAAAAAAAAGAAGAGAAAGTAAAGTAGTAATGTGGTTCATGACTTCATGTATTCAAGACCTGAAAATAGCCGTTGATAAGGTTTTATGCTTTCACACTGCACGCAGATCGTCGTCAAATCTTAGCCCAAATAGTCTCGTTTTCTGGTACTTTTAGATTACTTCACTTACTTGTTTTTGTTATTATTTTCACCAATTTCATTCATTATTAATTTGTCGGTCACACAGTAGAAAATTGGAAATTACTAGTTGCCTAGGAATAATAGTACATGTAGTTTAATTGTGTACCAATCAAAGAGTGACAAAGAGCATGTACATACCTAAGATATCTAACGAGATGAATGTTTTGAGACCACATTGGATTCTTATAAAGTTATAATAGTCAAACTGTCCATGTTCCACTAAATTCAAGTTAGGTTTTAAATACATGTTCTATCAACAAATAGTATTTCTATAACTAATCATCTTATAAAGCGCATATTTAGATCAATTTACCTATATAATATAGTCCACAACTAATTAGAAGAAGAAAAAAAGAGTTAGTGGAATGATTGTCCCTAAATCTCGATACTATCATTGACTTTTATAGGCGTATACTATATACTATATAGTAAATCAACTAAATCAGTCTAATCATATTAGAACATTATAAGAAATATATAGATCTAAACAAAACATTCTTTAATCAACCATACCCAACCAAAAATCTACTCGTTCATATTTGGATACGCGTATATGTCAATATGTGTGTATGTGTATGCACGAGTAAACAGTTGCACGTGGCATGTGCAGCGAAGGCCAAGGAGTGATGAGACAAAGAAGAAACTGATGATCCAAGTTTCAAAATGATTCCAAAAGTTGTGAACTATAAGCCAAACAAAGTGCCAATCGCCAAAACATGAACTTTAACTACACTTGATAGATCGTTTTCTCACATTAAAGCCACTCTACATTTTTCCCATTTTATTACAAAGGCACGTATATATGTTTGATTAATACGCTGACAATAATTTTTCTATCTATTTCTGTCTACAAATTACAAAACGGTTAACCAAAAAGCACATTTTTGAATTAAATCAAAACATGTGATATATAGATATATACTAAAAATGTTGCAAAAAATGTGTCTAAATCATAATTAAGCCAATGCAAAGGAAGTGATATAAACCCAAATATCTCGAGCAAATAGACATAAATAAACAAAACACCTAATTACATCACATCCCCACTTACAAATGTGAACATTAACTGTTAAAAATCACCAAAAAAGTCATCAAGATTCAAGAATATGGCTTTCCTTTTCAAAAAGCAGTACACGTCTCCGTCTCACACAGACAGTGTATTCAATGCATTGTGTTGTCTTCCTACTTGACACCAGCTCAGCCTCTGTTCTTCTTCTTCTTCTTCTTCTTTCTCTTCGGATCCAAAACCAGAAAATTCTGCAGAATAACTTTTTATTCACAAGAGTGGAAAGATAGAATTTTCCAAATCCGAGAAACAAACACAAAATATCTTGTCTTCGTTTTACAAAAAAATAGATCCAAAATCCAAAACAAAACAGAGTACTCTGCTCTATAAATTTCGTTCCTTTATTACTCTGCTCTATAAAACAGAGTACTCTGCTTTTATTAATGAGTTAAAGATCAGTAGTAAAGACAAGAATGGCTGCCGTAAGTGTCACGTTACTTGTTCTTCTCTCAATGTTTCTTTCAACTCCACAAAGNGTTCCTCTTCTTCTTCTTCTTTCTCTTCTCTTCCAAAACCAGAAAATTCTGCAGAATAACTTTTCATTCACAAGATTGGAAAGATAGAGTTTTCCAAATCCGAGAAACAAACACAAAAATATCTTGTCTTCGTCCAACAAAACAAAACAGAGTACTCTGCTCTATAAATTTCGTTCGTTTATTACTCTGCTCTATAAAACAGAGTACTCTGCTTTATAAATGAGCTAAAAGATCAGTAGTAAAGACAAGAATGGTTGCCGTAAGTGTCACGTTACTTGTTCTTCTCTCAATCCTTCTTCCAACTCCACCAACTGTTCAAGGAAACGCAGAGCTAAAAGCTTTAATGGAGCTCAAATCGTCGCTTGACCCTGAGAACAAGCTTCTCCGATCATGGACGTTTAACGGCGACCCATGCGACGGATCTTTCGAAGGAATCGCCTGTAACCAGCATCTGAAAGTTGCAAACATATCTTTACAAGGGAAACGTTTGACCGGAAAATTGTCTCCGGCAGTTGCAGAGCTCAAATGTTTATCAGGTCTTTACTTGCATTACAATAGTCTCTCCGGAGAGATACCTCAAGAGATCACAAATCTCACTGAATTATCAGATCTTTATCTCAATGTTAATAACTTCTCCGGCGAGATTCCGGCAGCGATCGGCTCCATGACTGGCTTGCAAGGTTAGCATCTTACTATACCGGTAGATTCCACAGAGCTGAATTACCTTAAACCACACTTCACCGACATATCATCTTGTTTGATTTTGAATGGTTTTGCTATTCTTTTGTCGCAGTTATGGATCTTTGCTGCAACAGCTTAACAGGGAAGATACCAAATAACATTGGATCTTTGAAGAAACTAAACGTGTTGTCTCTGCAACACAACAAACTAACCGGAGAGGTTCCTTGGAGTTTGGGGAACTTGAGTATGTTAAGCAGGCTTGATTTGAGCTTCAACAGTTTGTTAGGTCTAATCCCAAAAACCCTAGCCAACATTCCTCAGTTGGATACTCTTGACTTGCGCAACAATACTCTCTCTGGCTTTGTTCCTCCTGGTGAGTTATGATGATTCTCGAAATGTCTTTGTATAAGCTTTATCTCTCTGCTTCTTGACTGATTTATTTTAAACTTGTGAAAGGTCTCAAGAAGTTGTCGGGGAGATTTCAGTTTGAGAACAACACTGGATTATATGGTATAGATTTCCCTTCTTTGAGAGCTTGTTCTGCTTTCAATGAAGCAAATATCGAATTCAAGCAGCCTCCGGGTGAAACAGACACTGATAAGACATCTCTTCATAACATCTCTGAGTCCGTATATCTCCAGAAGCATTGCAACCAAACACATTGCCACAAATCCTCATCAAAACTCCCACAAGTTGCGTTGATATCAAGCGTGATCACCGTCTCTATAACATTGATTGGTGCCGCTATATTAACCTTCTTTCGATACAGAAGAAGGAAGCAAAAGATTAGTAACACACCTGAGTTTTCCGAGGGAAGACTCAGCACAGATCAGCAAAAAGATCTCCGTGCATCGCCTCTCGTGAGTCTTGCCTACACCAAAGAATGGGATCCGCTAGGTGATAGCAGAAACGGAGCTGAGTTCTCACAACAAGAGCCTCATCTCTTTGTTGTTAATAGTAGCTTCAGGTTTAACTTAGAAGACATTGAATCTGCAACACAGTGTTTCTCAGAAGCTAACCTAATGAGTAGAAACAGCTTCACCTCAGTGTTCAAAGGAGTCCTGAGAGATGGTTCTCCGGTAGCTATCAGAAGCATCAACATAAGCAGTTGCAAGAACGAAGAAGTCGAATTCATGAACGGTCTAAAGCTTTTATCTTCGCTGTCACACGAAAACCTAGTGAAGCTACGCGGATTCTGCTGTTCTAGAGGCAGAGGAGAGTGTTTCCTCATCTATGATTTTGCTTCAAAAGGAAAGCTTTCGAACTTTCTTGATTTACAAGAAAAAGAAACCAATCAAATTCTTGCTTGGCCTGCAAGAATCTCCATCATGAAAGGGATTGCAAAAGGTTAAATCTTTTGATCACTTCTTTGTGTTTGTTTCAGGAAACAAAAATGTATATCTAACACACAAAAATCTCTTACAGGTATTGCTTACTTACATGGAAGTGATCAACAAAAGAAGCATACAACAATTCATCGAAACATCTCAGTCGAAAAAATCCTACTCGATGAGCAACTCAACCCACTAATAGCTGATTCAGGTTTACACAACCTTCTAGCAGATGATATGGTCTTCTCAGCACTCAAAACAAGTGCAGCAATGGGATACTTAGCACCAGAATACGTCACAACCGGAAAATTCACCGAGAAAACCGACGTTTTCGCCTTTGGAGTCATCATACTCCAGATAATCTCTGGCAAACTCATGCTTACAACTTCACTGAGACTTGCAGCTGAAGATGGAGAAGTCAACGGTTTCATTGATGAATATCTCCGTGGAGAGTTTGATAAACAAGAGGCGGTTGCAATGGCGAGGATTGGGATAAGCTGTACACAAGAGATTCCAAACAATAGGCCTAATATGGAGACATTGCTTCAGGAGATAAACTATATGATAAAGAGTGAATGAGTCTGTTTTTTTAGTTAGTAGTAACTTTGTTTGAAACTTTCCAAGTATGATTCTCCGGTTAAGTAGTATCACACCAATTTGGTTTTGTTTCTTTCCAGCAAGAACCGGGTCGGTTTAAATTGAGTTTATGTATATAAATAAGATTTAACACAAAACATAAACATACAACTTGAATCATTTGGCCAATGAACGTGTGTAGAAAATGCTAATTAATTACCACAATTTACCGGGAGGTTTTCTCTTAACCAGTCGGTTTTCTTGAACCGGACTATAGAAACGATGTCGGTTAAATCGGCGAGGAGGAGAAGACTGAAGTTTTCTACCGCCTTCGTCACCAACACCGTTGCCGGAATATGGCGAGTGAGTTAAAAGAGTAATTTGAAGAAGAAGGATCTAGGAACTCATGGAGTACTTACTCACTATCGTATTATATGTTCTCTTTGGCTTATTTACTTTTTTTTTTCTTCCCGGAATTGGTGAATTACTTTGTAGAGTAAAATTAAAAATGATTTTTTTTTTTTTCAGGGAGAAAGGTTGTTCCTTTTCGATTCACAATCAGATTCAGAGGTTACATTGCAGACGCAGACCATCAAAAGTATGTATGTTGCATTCATGACTAATTTCTCAGTGATATTGCAATTTCACTGTTCAGTGTAAAGAAGAATAGAATGTTTTTGTGTGTGTATTCATCGAGGCTTATACAAAGTATATATACAGCATAGGTAAACCCTAACCTAAAGATTGCTGACCAAGCAACAACTATACAAGTCGATAACTATGTGTCGGTAAAATATCCTTTGCTGAATCTGAGCAATTAGCAGGTTTGTTTTCTTAGTTGGTCTTTGTGTTGGAAAGCTTTGTGATTTGAAAATTTAAAGCTTCATCCCGTATATAAGTTTTCTCGTTTTTTGGATTGTAGGGGAAGGTAAGGAGTTTATATCTTTGAGTTTGAAAACTATCCGGACATGTATGTATGCTTGTACTGTTTTGATCAGTTAGCTTCATGTGTCATGGTTTCTGTTTATTGAGGAGCCTACAGCTGAGCAACACGCTTCAAGCTTCTTCGAGAAAATAGGTATGTAATCCTCTAGTCTGAATATTTAGTTGCTTTCTTTTTGTTGGTTATATAAGTTTCTGGTTTTTATAGGTTTTTTACACCACTTCCTTATAATATGAGTAACGTACATGATATGAAGTGAGTTGCGGAGATTGTTTAAGCAGTTTGTGGAAAGTAAATTCCTTAGAGAGAGGAACTCTGGGCTACAAGAAAGGTTGGTTCTTTTGTGGTTTCCTTCGCTTTTAAAAATTTATAGTTCTTTTGAGAGTTTTCGTAGTGATTGACTTTATTCTGGTTGCAGAAGTTACTTGGTAAAGAGTCCATCAGACAGTCGAAACAACAAGTCGGGCTCAAGAGCATGATGGTTTCTAGCATCAAACTATCTACTGATGGGCAGGTAGGTATGGTAGTCTTCCTCTCTATTTAATATGCTCCTGTGCATGCTTTTGTAGGAAAGCATACTCTATTGTGTTTGGTTGAAGCATCCAATTGTTGTTGTAGATCATGTGAAATTTCAACTGGTTTACTAACCATCTAAGTAATCCATTAGAACAGTATTTCCTAATTTCTCCATACCAATGCAGCACAAACATGAAATATTTGGGTAAACTTGGCTCAAGATTGTACTTGAAGCTTATTAGATATGGTCTATTATTCCTGTGTACTGTCTCCGTGATATTAACCCATTCATGACTTAGGCGATGAAAGAGTCCGTGCAATCTGATCTCCGGCATCAGGTTTCTTTACTGATCCGTCCCATGCAACAGGTTAGCTTCTTGGTCAAGTCACATTGTATATGTCCGGTTTGACCAGCCAAAACTTGCATTGTAATCTGGTTTATGAATTGATGATAAACCTGTTTTCTCTGCCAGGCTCTTGATGCTGCGTTCCAACACTACGAAGCCGACTTGCAGAGAAGAACCCCTATGAGCGTTGTAGAGGTGGCAACAATTATGAAATCTCTCAGTAGAAGAAATTGAAAACAATTCTATAGAAGATATGAGATATTAACAGTTGAGAGATTTATATGATATATGTCATCATCAATATAGTGATAAATAAACGTATAAAACTATAATATGAAATTATGAGTTAATTGAGGACCACATCAAATCTATATTTAGAAAGAGACAAGAAAATATTAATGTATTACTTGAATTGTGTAAAAATATTTTAAAAAATCTCAGTTACAACCCTTATTCACTTAGTTATACTATATATGTCATTGTCCATACTGATTCGACTTCACAATCTCACTTACAAGTTACAAGCCTTATTCACAGTAGTCTACGAGATTTGCATAGACCTCACTTACAAAAATTATGGGTCCAATTATCAAATTTTTAAAAGTTCTTATTAATAAGTAGATGCTACTTAACAGTCTTCTCTTCGTGCTAAGTTTTCTTACTTTTAATAGTTTGTTCAACTAATTTAACACATGTTAAAATTTAAAAATTTATATTTTTTTGTAATGGTCTTTTTTGTGATTAGTTTTGGTGTTGTAATAGTTTGTTCGACTATTTAACCAAGTGTTAAAACTAATTTTTTTATGATACATAATAGTCATTTTTTGTGTTTATTCGACTATTTAACACATAGTGTTTAAACTAAAAGTTTTATATCTATTGTATTTATGTATACTGGTCTTTTTCTCATGTATTCTTACAGATTTTCATGTTTTTAATAGTTTGCCTCTAGTCCTATCCCTAGAAGCTTCTGCTACTTCAGTTGGTATCAGAGCCAAGTTTTTTTCATGCACTTAAAACGATGGTTACGGTATAATGGTATTTTTCTCTTGTTCAATTTTCTTACTTTTATCGTGTATTTAGTAGTTTACATTTTTATAAAGTCAAATTAAAATTTTGTCACTTTTAATAACTTAATGATGAATACCAATTGAAACTTGCAAAATATAATTCAAACACTTTTACATTATAACAACTAAACACCAATAAAGTAGGCATGAATTTTACATGTGAATCTTGACAATTGTTCAAGTTCTTCAATAGTTTTTCTTAAAATTAAATGTAATCTATCACTTAGAACTTAGAAGTTATCTTTACCACATAAAAAATCAAGCAAACGGTACATACCAAACAGTCCATACCATACCAAACAGTTTCAAGTAAAGGGTCGTTAAATACACACATAAACCACAGCAACTCATTCATCACCACTCTCACAACAAGAGCTAAGAACTTCTAAAGGTTACAAATCACTCTCTCTAATTTTTACTTTCACCATTCATTTCCATTTTTGTTTTCATTAAGTCTATCTTCTCTCTCATCTGTACATTTGTTATATTCTTCTTTACCTTGTTCTTGAGTTTTGCTCTTAATAATAAACACTGTACTTGAATATTTCAGGAAAAAAACAATGACGACAAGAGTGACAGATCAAGGTGGCATCAACGGAGACCTATTCGACGATGGTGTTAATGATTATGTGAGGAAAGTGATTGTCGGAGAATGCTCTCAGGGCATCACTTACATCAAGATTGAGTACGTGAGAGATGGAGTAGTCGTGGAACAAGAACATGGAAAAAAGACAGGAACACTAACACAGGTCTTACTTTTGTCTTATTATTATTCTCTCTCCCTCTCTTTCAACGAGATTAAATGGTATGCTTTGTCTATAAAATTGCTCTGTTTTGCTCTGTGTTTAAGGCTGAGTTTGAAGTTAACCACCCAGACGAGTACATCACATTGATTTGGGGAACGATTAGAGATGATTACATATCTGAGAGTCGTATCATCAATATTGAGGACCTGGATGGATTAGACTTAGAGGAGGTTGTTTGTTATGTTTGCTCTGTTTTCAGTTCTGCTTATGGTTGTACCATTTTGTAATTGCTTTGTTTTTCTTGTTTTCAGTTAAACCCTCCACTTGAAAATTTCACTATACAAACTAGTCGAATGGAAGAGAATCCTAGGTCTAAATTTGGGGTGTCGGAGCTTCAGTTCAAGACATCATGCGGGAGAACATCTCAGGTGTTTGGTTCGCCCGGTTTGCTTAGCAAGGAGTTCAAGTTAAAAGGCAAAAACGGAACGAAACTTGTTGGGCTCCATGGTCGCTTTGGTGACTTTCTCTGCTCTATAGGAGCTCACTTTATCTTCGTTTCTCCTGTTTTCAAGCAAGTAAAACCTCATGGTGGAATCATTGGGGACGCTTGGGACGATGGGGTTTACGACTGTGTAAGGAAAGTGCGTGTTGGAGAAGATGCTGGTCGTGTCTCCTCCATTGAATTCGTATACAGTAATGGAGATCAGCTGATAACATATTGTCACGGCAAAAAGTTACAAGAACGTAAAGAGGTATATATATATAAATATTGGTTTCTTGAATTCATGTTCTGTTTTTATCCACTACTTTTAATGTAACCCTGGTTCTGTAGTTTGTGCTGGACTATGAAAATGACGAGTACATAAAGTCCATTGAGGGATTCTACGATAGATATCGTTTCATTTCGTCTTTAACCTTCAAAACATCAAAGGATAGAGACTCTGAGGTATTTGGGAAACCGAAGGGTACCAAATTCGTTCTCATGGCAAAGGTTTGATAAGCTTGTCGGGTTCCGAGGAAGGTCTTTCGGTAATCGTGTCACTGCTCTCGGAGCAAATTTTGCGGTGGTGGTAGCTCCTCCAGTGAAGAAACTAGAAGCAAAAGGTGGGGATCCTGGTTGCGAGGAGTGGGATGATGGGATCCACGAAGGTGTTTACAAGATAATAGTATCAAGAGAACACTCAGTTGTGAAGGCGGTCAAGTTTGAGTACGTTAACGGATACGCCGATGGACAGCACCAAACTGTATATGGAAACGATCACGTGAAGATCATCCCAGGTGTTGATATTAAAGAGGTACTTGCCTTATTTCTCGAATAAATTATACGCAATGAAATTTTTAATGTTAATATAGTTTTATGTTGTGTTTTTTGGTATAGTTTAAGCTAAGGTTAGGAGATGAATACATCACATCCGTTGAAGGACACTACGGTCAAAGACTGCCACTTTCTGGAATGGTGCGTGAAGTGATTGAACTTATTGGATTCAAATACATAACGATGCTTAAGTTCAAGACAAACAAGGGTATAACATATGAAGCGTTAGGTAACGAAGAAGAAGATCATGAGTATGTGGGAGAATCGTTCGTGTTGGGGATGGAAGGTCACAAGATTGTTGGGTTCCATTGCAAGTTTACATTTGATACTGTTCATCAAATTGGTGTTTACGTCAAGCCAATCGATAACCCTTAAAACATTTTTTATTTTATAAAGAGCAGAAGCTATATATGCTCTCCCTAAGTACCTTTTTATGTTATCGTCATGGTTTGTTGTTTCTAGAATTCCATTTGAATAAGAAGTACTCTGTTTTTATATTTACACTAGTTATCAAAATTTCTTCAATAACATATTATTATATAAATACTTCAAATAAAAGCTAACTTAATCCACTGAAAAATGCAACAGAGAGAAACGCTAACAATGATCTTTCGGTTACAAAAATCTGAGAAGTGGCATGTAAAGCAAAAGGTGCATTTACCATTACATGCATATTTTTGTCACTATAACATAAACTCATTCTCCACTAAGGAGATCTATCAATATCAACATAGTTTCACATTCACTGGTAAAGGGTTATAGAAACTCATTGTTGTGATCAGTCTTGTAAGAATCAATATAATTCACAAAGTTGAAACCTTATTTCACCTAACAAGTTACAAATTTTCTTGCAAGTTGTATTCAAAACATTAATTTCAATAAAACCTACTTTTTAAAAGTGGAAACAGTTACTAAACTTGCAAAAAAAAATCACAAATACGAACAATAATTTAATTTTCTACGCAACAAAATATCTGTAACCATGCGATAACAAGAATTTTATGCTTTTGTAGTTCTTTTGAGACGAGAGAGAAAACGACAATCCAAAAAGTCATTCGTCACTTACTTTTTTGTCTTTGTCCATGCATAATAATTTTGACTTCGCAACATACGATTACGAGGAATGAATATAATATACTACTCTTAGTATCTGACTTGTAAAACATGTGATCCACACCATAGCTATAGTTTTACACAGATCATTTATTTAAATTGATACTAAAAATTGGATGATAAATAGCCAAATATTCTTAAAATGTAATTGATACTAGTCTTGTTTTTCCAATAATTTAAATTTTATTTTATCAAGTGAAGCTATAGTAGATTCACATTGTTTTTGCTTGCGTTCTTTTAATATTTTTCCAAATACTGGAAGAACATTGTTAAAATCAGAAAATGTGTAAATTCATTGCTGTTGACCGTAATTAATTTATCGGAAAAAATTTCAAGCTTTATTTTATTTTTTGCTAATGGAAATTTTTCTAATTTGTCGTTGGTCCTTCTGGTGCTGTAAAGTATAATTTCTATAAATACTAAAGAAGAAGAAGAAGGAATATTATATACTTCACGAAAACATCACTCCACCGAGAATCAATCTCGAGTTGCCCAAAACAAATGATTTGGAGAAAGTAAGGTGCCAGTGTAGACAGACACACACATTCATTCATTTTGTACGCTAATCTTGTGTGTGATATACCAAATTTCTATAATTAGAAATGATCTTTGAACATAGACTCTACAACAAAGCATAATGAGAATCAAATTAGTGGACCTATGCTCTATGTACACAATTACACAAATTAGTGGACCTATGCGACTATGCGTGTATTAAGATTCTAAAAAGTAATCTTCAATTGCTATCTTATGTTAGGAACACTCATAACCATACCTGTGAATTTTGTAAAACTGAAAAATAACCCTTAATTTGATTATAGGTAAATAGAACTGATTAATGTAACAAAAGATACATAGATAATTATCATCAAGAAGCAGAAGTTAAAACCCTCATATCATGTCATCATACAAGTTACAGTAATATTGCAACCAAAGTACAGTAAATAGTCTTTGGTTGCATGCCCTAAAGCCTTTTTAGAAACCGGACATGTGGTCCTAGATTAGTTTCTGCCATGTCCTCTTAGATTCATTGCACCTTTTGTTCTTCTTGATGGTTCTGATCGTGCATGCGAAGGACTTGGATCAGTCGAGGGAAGCAACACTGGTTGCTCTCTGTTTACAAGACCGCCTGTAAAAATATCAAAGAGATGATTACTCAGTGTTCCCAAAGGAAGGTACAACACAAAAAAAAAAGGCGCAATTTGAATACTTACTGCCAAAGGAACCAGACCGACCAGGTAACTGCATTTGCCTTCTAGCATTTCCACTCCAAGACTGCTCAAAGTCAGCCAATTCATCTGCAGAATTTTTCAATTGAAAAAGCAAACGGAATATATAAGTATCTCTCATCCACAATAGAATCTTTCTGAGGCTTAACGAGAAAGTGTTACTTATACCTTCGTTTAAATTGTGCAAGGTCTGCGTTGTATCAACACGACCATCTGAGTTAAGTTTACGCGCAACTGTGTGGCCCTGGAAAGCATAAGAAGATCAATTATATTTGAGATCCAACAAGACAAGACAAATATTTCATTATCCTCAACTCTGTAATGTATAAACTACCTTGTTATGAAGGCCTCTGGAGATCCTGTGTGCAGCTTCCCGCGTTGCAGTGTTGGCCTCTCTGCTTTCTTCAAGAGTTAACTGTATCACAGTTAACTATAAGCGTAAGCTAACATACTTACACACATCACAGATATAAATATATCACTAGTAAAAAGTGAAAAACTGACCCCATCACATCCAGTCCGTCTGGTCTTGGAAGAAGTGTAGTAGTTGCCGTTGTGACCACCGTAAGTAACAGAGGAGCTATGGAAACTATAACTACGGGTCTGTGGTTGCCATAGTCCATTGTTCACCATACCACCAACATTCATGTTCTGCATTTGCTGTGAGTTTCTTCTCTCCGGATTTGCATTCATGTATTGCAATTCTCTGTTCCTTCTCTCTGCATCAAACATAAAAAAAAAACACACACACTCAGTTCCAATAGAACTAAGGTAGAAATAGAAGAAAAGGTTGTTGTAATCACCTCCTTCCGCTTCCACTCTAGCAAATTCAGTATCGGCCTCACTGGTCGACCGGCCATGTTTGCCAAGACTCCCTTTCTTCTTCTCTTTCCCCCCTTCTTCTTCTCCTTCTTTCTCATCATCATCAGAATCAATCTCTTCAATAATAGGTCCACGTGAGGATCGACTTGGTCCTGGTGGCTGATCAATAAAACCGGGTGGAGGACGCATTTCTGGAAAAGGATTCATGCTGGAACCTCCAAAGAAATTGGAGTGAAGCATGCCACCACCAAAAGGCTGGGTGAAAAAAGGATCATCAAACGGATCTCTTCCACCCAAAAAACTGGACATGAGGTTTGGAGGACCACCAAATCCACCAAAAGAGCCTCCTCCAAAACCATTAAATCCACCAAAAGGATCTCTACCACCACCACCACCTCCTTGCATCTTCCCCCTGGCTAAACTTCAAACTACACTACACACACAAACAAACAAAAAAACAGAATTCATAAATAAGAGATCTCAAATTCTCTAAGGCCACAACCAACCAACTCTCTAAACTACTTACAAAAGCATTATCTAAAAAGCAATTTCAAGAGTAAATAAATATCACAAAAACGAATCGTCTATAAAAAAAAAATCAAAATCGAAAAAATTAAGACAGAGCTATAACATGAATCAAAAACCCTAACGAGAAACCCCAAATCGAAAAATTCAAAAACACACAAAAAAAAAAACAGTGAAATCAAAAACATCATCATAGGAATTGAAGGAGATTGATCCACATACCTCAAACAACAAGGATCGAGAGAGAGAGAGACTACTACTACTCGACTCTCGAGTTATCTATCGTTTGAGGAGGGAGGAACTGAGGAAACTTTTTATTTTGCCTCAGCAGCAGAAGAAGAAGAAGAAGAAATTTAGGAATAATAAGAACGAATCTTGAGGAAATACACAAGTCGCGATATGATTGGCTGATGGTTTGGGGCACCGGACACCTTTCCTGTAATTTTGGTCTTCCTGCTCCCATGGATTTATTTCTTAAACATGTTGCATAATTTTACAACTTTTTAACTATTTTGTTAAATTCTAATATTTTTTACTAGTTGAATTGCGATTTTTTAATTATGTAAATGAGCACCCTCTCAATTTCGTATTAGTTATAAAAAAAATTATTTAAAAAAAAAAAAAGAAGAAAGTTAAAATTTTGGATATTTATAACTTTATAACTAAAAACTGTTGTCTTTTTTTGTTGCCAATGTATATTATGCATGAATAACAATTACTATAACATACAGAAAAAAAATCTTACCACATTATTTTATTCTAAAACAGGTCAAAATTGATATACTCTTTTTTGTTAACTTTTTGGTAATTGGGAATTACATTTAATGGTAATTTTCCCTATACTAAAAAAATAAAATTTTATTATCTTAAAACCATAGTATTATATTTTTAAAATAAGCATGAAAAATTTATGCATGTAATATTTATCAAAAGTATATACGTAGAAATATAGTTTACCATATATATACTTATTTTACTCCAAATCGAAAATTTCTTAACACAAAATCAAAATCACCTTATGATCGATCGGAAAGTTCATTCATTGAACTCAAAACAACAATGATCAGGATTTTAGTTTTTTTTTTTTTACTCAACAGAAGAATTTAATACAAAAAAAAATCAGGAACTATGTCTTACAGACATCACGCAGTGACTGGCTGATGATTTTATAGTTTTACTATTTCTTAAATCCATTTTCTATATACTATATTAATTGAATTAGATTTTTTTAGTTATTTAAATGACATTCTTCTCAATTTCCCATTTGTTAAATTTTTGGTATATTAACAACATAAATTAAAATTTTGAGTATTTATTACTTATAACTAAAAATAGTTAATTGATCTAAAATTATTTTTCGTCCTAACTTATTTTGAAAATCTAAATCTACTGTACAATTAGTTTGCATTAATAATATTTCCGGTTTGGACTTCCAACCGTGGAAATCTCTTTTAATTAATTAATTGATCTAAAATTATTTTTTGCCCTAACTTATTTTGAAAATCTAAATCCACTGTACAATTAGTTTGCATTAATAATATCTCCGGTTTGGACTTCCAACCGTGTAAATCTCTTTTAATTAATGTTTGGTTGACAAAAAAAAAATGTCATACCACTTTTTGTTAATTATTTTATAATAAAAACAGTTAAAATTGTATATTTCTTTTCTTAGGTTTTTGGTATATGCAAAATACATTCAATAATAATTTTCACCTATACTAAAAAGAGAGTGAAAAAAATTAACATTTTATTATATTATCAAACCGTAGTGTCATATTTTTAATTGAGCATGGAAAAAAATCTATGCATGTAATATTTATCGAGAGAAGAAATAAATATAGTTTCCATATATTTAATAACTATAAGAAAAACACCCAAGTGATATACATGGACGCTTACAAAAAACAAAATGGCCACTGAAATACATTTTTGAGGTACACTTTTGTAATTCAAAGCTAATATGTATACCACTAGGGACAACATAAGAAATTTGGAGACTCGGAAGCACTTTGTAGCTCAATCAGTCGTTTTCCTTGGATGGCTCGAGGGTCTCCACATCTACACTGGGGACAGTGTCTTCCATCACCAATGGGGCTGTGAAATCAAAATCTCCGAGCGGGGCATTACTATAATCTGGATTGGCCTCAATGAAGGCTGCAACCTCAGCGTGCGTCTCCAACTTCTTTCCAATAGAAGTTATGTAGTACACATCCGTTCCGGAGTAGTCTGTTCTCATAACTACGTTCCTCTCGAACCCTCTTGGTGTCTCAAGCAAGCCAGGCTTGTCAATGGCCCATGCCTTGGAGGAATCATACTTGAGTTCTTCAGCATCTTTACATGTCATCCCTTCTATCCTCTCGCACACAAACTCGTCATCTCGTAGTTTCCTTCTGATATACTCGTAATCTTCTAGAGTATTAATCTGCCTCCACTTGTAGCACTCCTCACATTGCACAGCAAAGATATCAATATCCATCTCTGAAGAAGTATTGGCTTTGCTCTGCACAAATAAACATATGGATATATAGCTTAGTTGGATAATAATTGGTCGACCTAACGTATTCCATGTATAAAGGAAAGACACAAATAAATTGATACTTCGAAAAAGCATAATCTTTAAAACCAAATTTGACGAAAATGGTAATTTGGAATCGAAAAACAAAACATATATGTTGATTAAACAATTAAACTACAAATTAGAAAAAGACACATCCAAAATTTTGCGTAAACCTATTATATATGCATCAAGCACCACTTAAAAAAAAAAAAAAAAAAAAAAAAAAAAAAAAAAAAAAAAAAAAAAAAAAAAAA
>NC_025695.1:10542114-10609052 GCF_000633955.1 Camelina sativa | reverse complement strand
AAAAAAAAAAAAAAAAAAAAAAAAAAAAAAAAAAAAAAAAAAAAAAAAAAAAAAAAAAAAAAAAAAAAAAAAAAACTAGTGTGTATAAACCTTATGATTTTTCCATCGAGGAATCCCAAAGTTAAGAGATAGAATTGAAATGTGTGAAACATAAACACATAAGATTTGTGAATAAAACGAATTGAAGTGTGGAGAGTAAAAGTGGTTTTGCTTTAGTTGTGTTACCTCAAGAGTTGTTGAATCCGCAGATCTAGCGTCCATCTCAACTTCTTCAGATTCACTGCCATAACAAAAGAAAAAACACACAAAACCTTCAATTTCAAGCCCTAACAACCAAATATATATATTTAAAATATCTTCAAAATTGAGGATTTTTCAACCACAAAACGAAAACCAACCGAGAGAGTGATTCAACAGAGTGTATACCTCAAACAACAATTTCAATGGAAAATCTGAGAGCAATTTTTGTTGGGTAATTAGAGAATTGCGTCATGTAGCCCTTTTTTTTATAATGCAGTTTGTGAAGACTGAAAGAAATCTTGTCTTAACTGTAAGTACAGTTGTCGTGAAACAATTGGCTAAAAATCTTATCTCATACCATTTATGTAGATTTTTCATGGATTTTTTTCTAAACATGGCATAATTTACTTAAAAATTATATTTTTTTTCCTTTAGTTAAATCCCTAATAAGTTTTATTAATATCAATGTTTTTTTTCTTGTAGATGCCCATGGATTTCAAGTGAGCAAGAATCAGATATAGTGTGGGCTTTTACACAACACACCATTGTAGTTGGAGGGAGCACCTCTCTTGCATTAATAAGAAAAGGATTAATGGACTGTGGTGATTCTATATCTATTGCTATTTGATGGAACATCAGGACTTTGCAGAATTAAGTAATCTCACTATTCCGATCCATATCCAAATATATAATAGATATCGTCAATGCATGTTATTATCATCTATAGATCACAATGAAAATGTATATTTATTAAATGTGAATATCAAATGAACATGTTTGTTGTGTGTAAAGATAGATACTTGAGAAACTTTCTTTTCACAAAAAAAAAGATAGCGACAAAACATCCACGCTAAAGAAAATTTACACAAGACAAGGTATATTGATACATACACATAGCAAATTTCAATTCCAAAAGTTTAAGTCTAAAGGTCTATATATAAACTGAAGCGGCTCCGTCTCCGACATGCTCGCATTGTCTAAACCTCCAAGTGATGGCTACTTCTTCATATCTTCTTTAGTGTGCTATGGCACGAACCATTACGTTTTATCACTTCCAAATACTTGATTCAACAAAAGAAACAAACAAGCTTTTCAAATCTTTGACTGTGTATATGTCCAAAGATTTCACTTTACTAGCCGGAAACTACTTGCATTGACTCGATAATCAAGTGAGAGGTGTATTACCTCAATAGTTGTGGTATACGAGTACGAGTGAGAAACATTAATTATGTGCATTATTTACGACACATGCTATGTTCAATACTGGAAAGCAAGCGAGGGAAGGCTTTGGATCAGAAAAAAAAGAATTGGCATCGTTAAGGTGCAATGAAACAAACAAGCAAACAAAACGGAGATTGATACATATATATATATATATATATATATATATCTTGTACTCACCCAATGCAACAAATTAGGTGGCTGCTTCCTGGTGAAACGGTTATATCACCATCTTCATCGCTGAAGGAATACGAGGAAAACTGGCAATAGTGATATTGCAACCACGTAACGCTGTCTCAACAAATGTATAAAACTACATTTTGACATATTGGGAATGCATTAACGATCATGGAAATATGAATGAACAGAACATACCAAGTTCACGAAAATATGCGGTGCATGTGTGGAAGGTTGGGGTGTGTCATTAAAACTGTCAGAGACATGACTCTAAAGCGAATCAGTTAACATTAATCAAAACAAAAGAAAAGAAACTTCTTGCATTTCCCTCGTTTCAACAATCATCACGTGACTAAAGTTCTAATCATAGCCTCATAGGCATGTATTAGAACTGTAATAAACCCAAAAAAAACAACTTGATTCAGTGATGCTATATTGCTATGATAAGTTGACATATATACCAAGAATAGGAGAAAAGTCTTGTAGTTCAATGCCTCTCATACGAATTTAATAAAGAATCATCTTCAGGAACTATGTGTTTCACAGAAGTAGAGCTGTGACTGGCAGATGGTCCGAGTCATTCGGAAACCATTCCTGTAATTTGCTCATGCCCTCTCGTTGCTTAATTCATGAGGGTCAACGTCTGAGAGCAGAGAGATGCCCAACGGTCAATGATCGACGGTTGGGAGTTGCTGAGAAATCCAACGGTAGTCCACGTGAAGGGATGATGTCATTGCCACGTCATAATAACCGTATAAGCTGGGCCAGGGAAACTGGGAGTGTACGCATGTGGATCCATCGGACGGTTATTATTTGCTGAAAAATCCACGTGGAGGTAATCTACCCATGTTTTTGATTTTCTATAAAAAAAACTTACGTTTTATTCTTTTTTCTTCTCGAAAAAAACTTATTACTAACTACTACGCTTCATTTTTTTTCCCCAAGAAAGATTCTTGTTTCTTTTATTTTCTCGAGAAACTTACTGAGAGAGTCTTAAGCGGGTGTGAACGATCAAGAAGAACTCTACTCTACCACGTTTTAAGTCTTAAGTCTCTGTTAATTTCTTTTGGAATAATAACCAATTCAGGTTTTTGCACATGCAACACCACGTTTCTTGATCGTCTTTTGGAAAAAAAAAAAACAGGATCCTCAGCGAATTGAGGCCATCTGTGGTGCAATCTATCCACCACATCCAAATGTACGGAGAACTGTTTTGGTCATAGTTACACTTTCTGGTATTGCTGGTGGTCCTTGTAATGGCATCCGGCATGTGTCTCATGGAGGTGTTGAGGTATAGTTACTTAATTAGTTACATTTTAAAAGTCTCTGCTTCAAGAGGTATTCACAGCTTTTGTTTCCCTCTTATTAATTAAAAACATCGTCTGCAGGTGAAATATCTAATGCGAATATTACCAGTCCCGCAAAGGTTTTCAGCTTCAAGGTTTTTTATACTTCTATCTAGTTGCAGTTTTGTCTTCTTGCATTACAAAGTTTTGGAAATAAAAAGGTTTTTTTTTTAAATCATTCTTCAGGGAACACAGAATCCTCACAGTCACCACTAATCGAGTATGTTATACCCTTTCAATTCTTTCAAACTTTATAGAAACTGTTCTTTCCAAAGTGTGACGTTTTTTTTTGTATCTTTGGTGCCAGGACATATGTGGATCGTTGGCATCCTTTTCTCAGAGGACCGGTCAGATCATCTACCTTAGAAATGCAACAGGGAAAATTTCAGATGGCACTGTATACTCTTTTTCACGCCAAGAGATGCTGACAAACTTGGTAAATGTTTACTTTAGACAAAAAAAAAGAAGAAGAAGAGATTCATGCAATAGGTTATGAATTGAAATATGAATTGCAGGGCCGTGCTAATATATTACAGCTAACTGGTCACGTCTTCCCGAATGGGGCTGGACTGATCTTACACTATCTGGTGTGTTTGGAGGAACTGCAAAAGCTTATAGGCTTATCACTGATGGAGATGTTGTGGTAATTACTCTCTTTCTCAACTATACTTTATTGGAATTTTTGGGTTACTTGTTTCTGCCCAATAAGACAATAACTTTAATTGTTGCAGTTGGAGGTGACTTTGGTCCGGAACCACTAGCTTAACCGGACGGAAGCAAACCAGTAGAGTAGATTCGAGTCAACAAGAAGACATGGCTGAAACGATTTTTTAGAAATTGAGATTTGTGATACACTTAAGGAACTTAGAGATACTTACTTGCTTGTTACGGTTTTGTGTGCTTGCAAAGCATTTCCTTATCTCTTGAGATTCTTTTGCACTTGTAGGTTTCCTTTTCGTGATTTTAGACTTACTATGTGACACCATTTAATCGATTTACAGAGTCTACGATTTTTAAATAGCTATTGTTACTCGATGCAACAACTGGTATATTAGTCTTGTTGGGTGGATTAAATACAACATCCTTTCACCTTAGCAACCTGGCTGTTTAGGCAGATTTTGAAACAGAGAGCTACGGCTATCTACAGGATTAGAATCAAACCTGATTATGGTCTAAGCTGCAGAATCTGGACTGTTCGTGGACACCTTATAGTCCTTGAGGACCAAAAAAAGCCCTGCCACACTAGCTTCACTGTGAGGAGAAGCACTTTGGTCTCTCCTAGAAATATAGATTGGCATAAATAATAATGAAAAGTTATATTTAAAGAAAGAAAAATATGTGATATACATATACAATACACAAACAAAAATATGGAGTATATTTTTCAGTTTACCAAAAATTACACTTATGTATTTCAAAACCAGTTCAAATTTCTATGTTGAAGATCAACGAGAAGAGCCACAAAATCAGTAGAAAGATAGGCAAGTACTTGATTCTTCCATGCTAGTTCCTTTTGCACTTACTCTACATTCTTGAGATCGACCTCGTGTTGCAGACAATACTCTCATGAACCATGCATATTTCAAGTGGTGATGGTCATTAGTGCGAGAGACTTGTTGGACACTAGTGGGACATAACGAGAAAAGAGAAGAAAATATCATCACTCATTACATAATAAAGACCAAATCAGAGTCAAAGAGATGGGTTTGAAATACATTATAAAGTCACAAGTTCAACCTAAACCCCTTACAAAAACTAAACCAACTAGAACCCAGAGATCCCAGATCACTCCGAGAAAAACATCAGAAGCTTGGAGACTCGGAAGCACTGTGTAGCTCAATTAATAATTTTCCTTGGATGGCTTATGGTTCTGGGTCTTGACCTGATAGTTAGACCACCATGGACAGTAGTACTAGGGATAGTATCTTCCATCACCTTTGGGACAGTGAAATTGAAATCTTCAAGCGGTGCATAACTATAATCCTGGTTGGCTTCAATGAATGCTGCGATTTCGTTGCGAGACTTGAGCCTCTTCCCAGTAGGAGTTATGTAGTAAGCATCCATTTTCGAGTAGTCCTTTCTCAGAATTAAGCTCCTCTTGAACCCTCTTGGTGTCTTAGGCAAGCCAGGCTTGTCAATGACCCATGTTCTGGAGGAATCATAGTTGAGGTCTGCAGCATCTTTACAGGAAACACCTTCTTTCTTGTTGCACACAAATGGGTCCTCCCGTTGTCTACTTCTGATCTCCTCATACTCTTCTTGAGTATCAATCTTCCTCCACTTCGAGCAAAGTTTACATTCAACAGCATAGATATCAATCAACCTCCCTGAAGCAATGAATTTTCTCTGCACAGATATACAAATATGGAATCTCTGTGAAAAAAAGAGAACCACACTCTCACACACACACACACACATGCCACTTGGATGAAATATAACCAAACAAGAACCATGCTACAACAGGTTGATTCACACAGCTCGTCTTAATCTATGGCAAAGACTAGAAAACATGCCTAGAGAACACAAAGTTTCACACTTTCAAGACTTCTTCTTCTAAAATGCAGTCGGGAACCACAAACATATCAACGAAGCATCTTTGAGAACAAGAANNNNAAAAAAAAAAAAAAAAAAAAAAAGAGAGAATCATTCCAAAACATAGCAAACACATTCATAAAGAGGGTAATAAAAGCCTGATTCCCCAAAAAACTTATGTTCAATAAAGCTTATATGTTAAATGATGTCTCTCAACTGAGAAAATCTCCAAGTTAAAGAGATGGGATTGAATTGTACGGAACATAAACTGCATAAGATCTGTGAGTATATTATTAACAGAGACAAAGCGAAATCGAAGTGTGTGCAGTGAAAAGTAAAGTGGGTTATACCTTAGCGGTGGTTGATGACGCCGATGCTGCTGATTTCGCATCCATCTTCCCACTTTTTTGCCGGTGACCGAGAGAGACTTCTTCAAATTCACTGCCGTAAAAGGAACAAAAAAAAAAACACAATTTTTAAGCCCTAAGAATTCAATAAAACGAAGAACCCTAACCGAGAAATCTTCAAAAATTGAGAATTTTTCAATTAGAAAATCAAACATCAAACAGGGGAGTGATTCAAAGTGTATACCTTTGAACAACGAAACCAGTTTTTTTCCAGAAATCTCAGAGGAATAGTTTCTTTTATTTATTTCCAGAAGTAAATGTTTTTTTTTTTTTTTGTTCAAAGAAAGAAGTAAAAATCTGTAAATGTGATAAATCCTTTTCCAACTGTATTTTACAGATGTCATGACTTATCTCGCTACAATACACGCAGACCATTTCTGTAAACTTGTCATGGATTTTGTTTCTAAACATGGCTTAATTTAATTAAATTTTTCATATTTTCCCCTAATTAAGTTGTAGGCTTTGAATGTTTATTAGTTTTAGGAAATTTTTGAATTTTGCATCTTTAAAAATTTACTCTCTTTTTTTTTTACCATTCAAGACTTTTAAAATTTACTAGATTCTTTTTAATTAGTTTTTTAGTGGTTTCTCCCAATTTTCTAAAGAGAACTAAAAACCATAATTTTAAAGTTTTTGTGAATTTTTTTTTTCAACAATCGTTATGTTTTATTTCTGAGTTTAAGATTGTTTATTTATTGATTCTAAAATTAATTACTATAACTAAAAACCATTAAAAAAGAAAACAAATCAAAAACCAAAAACCACTTAAAAGCTAATAATCATTCATGGCTCTATGTTTATATTATCAATGTTTTTGTGTAGATGGCTCTATGGATTTCAGGTGTGCAAAACTGATGGTATATGAAATGTATATTAGTGAACGAAAAAAAAAAAATCAAAAGGAACATTGTTTGCTCTGTAAAGAAGAAGCTTGAGATATTTCTTTTCACCAAAAAGAAAATAATAAGACAAAAATTCCATAAAGGGTTCAAATCTTAATACACAAGACAAGAGACAATAATTCATAACACAAAGAAGTTTTTAGTTCCAGAATTTCTAGTTCATGGTCATAGAGACTGGAAGTGGCTCTTTTCTCATTCTCTCTACTCTTTGGTTGGCTTGGGGACAGTTTTTTCCATTATTTTTGGGACTGTAAAAGTAAAATCTTCAAGCATTCTACTATCATAATCCGGATCATTGGCCTTAAGGAAGTCTTCAACCTCAGAGTACATCTTCAACTTCCTCCCAGTAGAAGTTACGTAGTAAGCATCAACTTTCGAGTAGTCCTTTTTCATAACTAAGCTCCTCCTGAACCCTCTTGGTGTCTCAGGCAAGCCACGCTTGTCAACGGCCCATACTCTGGAGGAGTCGTACACAAGGTCTCCAGCATCTTCACAGGTAGTACCCTCTTTCTGCATACACACAAACTTGTCCTCGAGTAGTCTACGTCTTATTTGTTCGTATGCTTCTTGCGTCTCAATCTGCCTCCACTTGTGGCACTCCTCACATTGCACAGCAAAGATACCCATCTCCCTCTCTGAAGTTTTGCCTTTTCTCTGCACAACACAAAAGCACCAGCTACTTGGTTAAATAGAACCATACAAGAACCATGCTACTTGCTACAACATGTCGAAATCTAGTTGGAACCACAAAATAGACAGCAATATAACATGACCAAACATATTAACAAAGCATCTTTGAGAACAAGAACCGATGAAACAGATAACAAAATTCGAAACCGGAGGAGTGCCCTTATCTACCGGAAACAAGAAAATCATTTCACAACATAACAACACATTGATTAGGCAAAGAGGACCAAACACACACACGAGACCAAGACCTTAAGTTTATATGTAACGGATAAACACACAACCGAAATCATAATAGTGATAATGGTTTTGGTTTAGTGGGGGTGTTGTTACCTTAAGGGTTGTTGGATTCGCTGATGAGCTAGCGTCCATCTCCACTTCTTCAAATTCACTGCCATAACAAAAAGGAAAAAAACACACAAAACGTTCAATACCAAAGCCCCTATCAATCAAATATAACGAAGAACCCTAACGAGATTGATTCAAAAAAATGTATACCTCGAAAAACAATTTCAGATTTCCCAAAAAAAATCTCAGAACATGGGTAATGAGAGAACTGTAATGCAGTTTGTGTGGTATATATGAAGAAATAACGAAAGAAATCTTGTAAGACTGTAAATTACAGTTGTCCTGAAACTATTGGCTAATAATCTTACGCATACCATTTATGTAGATTTTTGTTGGATTTTTCTAAACATGGGCATAAAATTTAATTATGATTTTTCTATTTTTTTCCTTTCTCAAATCCCTTAATTAAGTCTTATAATTAGTTTTTTTTTTGTTAATTAGATTGTCCATGGATTTCAAGTGCAAAAAGGTCATAGAGAAGCTCTATGGGCCTATAGCCTTAAAAGAGAAGCATTGGACTTTGCAGAAATTGTGTAATCTTTTTACTCCATATCCAAATATATAAAAGATAGATATCATCAATGCATGCTATTATTGTCTATAGATAAATAATGAAAAATGTATATTTATGCAAATGTGAATATGAAAGAAACATGTTTGTTGTTTGTAAAAGATACTTGACAAGTGTATGACGGTGTATCGCCTTTCGTAGCATGTCCAGTGTTTTGAGAGTTTTTGACAGCTCTAGTGTTTCTTTTTGCAGCTGAGTAAGTTATCCCACTTATCTCTGATCCTCCAGAGATAACATTGATGACTCGATCATGTTTTGGAGGCAAAATTGGGGCGTTCGCAATTGCTATTTGCTTGTTGCTCTCGCCATCCATGCGATTATGGGTTTTATCTGACAAGTATTCCCTCAAGTGACCTTTTTTAAGCAGCTCATTCACTTCCATCTTCAATGAGATGCAATCTTCTGTTTTGTGGCCGTGATCGTTGTGGAAATCACACCACTTCGAGGTGTCACGCCTATTGTCAAGTGCTTTCATTTTTGGAAACCATCTCACGGTTCCACCCATCTCTTTCAATACACCGACTAAATGTGTATGAGAGATCGAGAGGTTACTAATATCTGGCCATGTTGTCGATTTAGGCCTCCTGTCATCAGCCTCGCTCAATGTTCGATGTGTGTTCCTTCTTTCACTCATGGTGTTATCATCCCTACTTGTTATTTCGTTTCTCACTACACGGGAATCAGATTGTGGTGAACGTCGTTGGCGATAAGCTGAGTCTTCCTCCCACTTTATCTGCGCCCACGCACGTGAGAGCACATCTTCCATTGTTCTGCATTGGTAAGTTCCTTATACAAATCACCGTCACGAAGCAATCCTCTTTTAAATGTGGAGATGGTAGTTGACGTGTTGCAACTGGGGATCGATACTTTTTCCTTGTTGAAGCGTCCCACATAGGCACGCAACGACTCGTCTCTCTTTTGTCGTACCTCGTAAAGGTCATCCGCTGTCTTCTCCAGGTTCCTGCTGCTTGCAAATTGCTCAACGAAGAGATTTTTCAATGTCGCGAGATTCTCGGTCTATCGACAAAGTTAGTCGCGAGATTCTCGGTGTCGTGACAGAGTCAGTCACGAGATTCTCGGTTCATTGAACCAATCAGGAAGATTTTCCTCTTATAAGATAAACTCTTATCTACGCTGATTTTATCCAGCAAAACATGTGTTGAATAAATAAATTATATTTATGTATTTATGATGACAAAATTATGGCCAACACATGTATCAGCCACTTGTAAGCTTATATACCAGTTTCAGTATATGAAGACATTTATACGCGAGGAGAGCATTGCTTGAGCATACAAAAGCTAGACTATAGAACCACGCACTTTGTCGAGCTTTGATCGAATATTCTTTATTAGAAGAAAATGTCATCCTTTATTAGATAATAATGACCCAACCATAGTGAAAGCCATGATTTTTTTTTTTTTAAACATTTAATTTCTTAAGTCATAAGTCCAACTTCAACTGCATAAGAAGCTTGGAGACTCATAAGCACTTTGTAGCTCAATCAATCATCTTCCTTGGATGGCTTGGGGACAGTGTCTTCCATTACCTCTGGGACTGTAAAACTAAAATCTTCAAGTGGTGCATTCTTAAACTCCTCATTGGCCTCAATGAAGGCTTCAATCTCAGCGAGCGCCTTGAACTTCTTCCCAGTAGAAGTTACGTAGTACACATCCATTTTCGAGTAGTCCTTTCTCATAACATAGCTCCTCTTGAACCCTTCTGGTGTCTCAGGCAAGCCAGGCTTCTCAGAGCCCATGTGTTGGAGGAGTCATACTCTATGTCTCCAGCATCTTCGCAGGACACACCTTCTATCTCTTCGCACACAAACTGTTCCTCTAGTTGTCTACTTCTGACTAGCTCGTAGTCCTCTTGAGAATTAAGCTTCCTCCACTTTTGGCACTCGGCACATTGCACATTGCACAGCAAAGATATCTATTTCCCACTCTGAAGAACTTTTGGCTTCTCCCTGCACAAATACAAATATGGAATCAGACAAGATCCATGCTACAACATGTTGAAATCCAGAAAACATGACATAACTTTAAGTTAATACACCTTCTATATGTCTCATGTCTGCATCAAACATCACTTAAAACAAAGAGAAACTGTGTGTATTAAGAGAGACACAAAGCAAGCGAACTGACGTTTGTACAGTGCAGTTAAAGTGGTTTTGGTTAAGTGGTGTTGTTACCTTAAGGCTTGTTGAGTTCGATGATTCAGCATCCATCTCCACTTCTTCAAAACTCACTAACAAAAGAGAAAAACACACACAAAACCTTCAATTTCAAAGCCCTATCAATCAAATATTACTAAGAACCCTAACAAGACTGATTCAAAAGAGGGTATACCTCGGAACAACAATTTCAGATTTCCCTAAATTCTACGAGCATAGGTAATGAGAGAACTCTCTTGTAATTTATTATTTTTTCTTTTAATGCAGTTTTTGTGGTAAGAAGCAAGAAAGAAAGAAAGAAATCTTCTCTAAAACTGTAATTACAGTTGTCTTGAAACGATTGGCTAAACTTACACCGATATCATTTCTGTAGATTTTCTTGGATTTTTTTCTAAATATGGCCTAATTAATTTGTAATTTCTATTTTTTTTCTTAAGAAAATCCTTAATTAAATTATAATTTCTATTTTGTTTTGTTGTAGAAGGGTCATCATGGATTTCAAATGTCCTAAAAGCTGGTATAATGTGGGCTTTTACACCAACACACTATTGGAGTTTGAGGTAGAAGCTCTCTTGCCTTAAAGAGAAGCATTGGACTTTGCAGATTTGAGCAATCTTACTACATACACCATATCCAAATATATACAAGCTAGATATATCATCAATGCATGTTATTATCATCCATAGATAATAATGAAAATGTATATTTATGCAAATGAACATGTTATTGATTGCTGTGTGTAAAGATACTTGAGAAGTTTCTTTACACGAAAAAAAAGAAAAGAGACAAATATTCCACAAAAAAAGGCACTAATATGTAATACACAAGTGACAAGGTATATTGATACATACACAAAGCAGATTTTGATTAATTCCAAAATTTCAAGTCTAAAGGTCATAGAGACTGAAGTGGCTCTGTCTCCGACCTGCTCGCATTGTCCAACCCTCCAAGTGCTGGCAACTTCTTCATATCTTCTTCGATGTATAATGGCACGAACCAGTACATCTTATCACTTCCAAATACCTGATTCAACAAAATAAACAAACAAGCTTTGATTGTGTATATGTCCAAAGATTTCATTTCACAAGCCAGAAACTACTTCTATTAACTCTAGAATCGACCATAACAACACGAGTTTTTGAGACAGACAAAGAAGATGGAGAGAAAACCTGTTCAAAGTTTGTCTTACGGCCAAGGTTGTACGGCCAGTTAACTGTATGCTTCTCATATGCCTGAGATTAAAAAGAGAAGAAAGAAAAACAAAATTAGTTTGCTAGCCATTACCATGCATGGAGGTCCCTAAGAAACCCCAAGTTAAGAGCAAAACCAAGTGAAAGGTGTTTTACCTCAATAGTTGTGGTGTTACGAGCAACCAACATTATGTGCATAATTAAGAAGCCTAGGACACTTAGCGCAAATGCTATGTTCAATACTGGAAAGCAAGAGAGGGAAAATTTTGAATCAGACGAAAGACACTTAGCGCAAATGCTATGTTCAATACTGGAAAGCAAGAGAGGGAAAATTTTGAATCAGACGAAAGAATTGGTAACGTTAAGGTGTTCTGAAACAAACAAGCAAACAAAAACGGAAATCCAGATATATATCTCTTTGAACTCACCAAATGCAACAAAGGTGGCTGCTAGGCTTCCTGGTGATACAGTTATGTCACCATCTCCATCACCGAAGAATACGAGGAAAACTGGCAATAGCGATATTGCAACCAACGTTGTCTCAAGAAATGTGTAAAACTGCATTTTGACATATTGGGAATGCATTAAGAACATGACAAACATTTAATGAACAAATAGTTCAGGAGAAACTGCAGTGCATGTGAAAGGATGGGTTATGTCATTAAAGCTAATCAGTTAGCATTAATCAAAACAAAAGAAACTGTACTTGCAATTCCCTCGTTTCAGTTATCATCATGTGAATAAAGTTCTAATCATATCGATTTATTATAACTGTAAGCCCAAAAACAACTTCATTCAGTGATGCTTTGAGAAGTTGACATACCAAGAATAGGAGAAAAGACTTGTAATTCATTGCCCCAACACAATTTACAACCCAAACACAGTGATGGTCCATCTTTAGTATGCATCTTCCACCTGAAAACCCAAGTTGAAATCCTTTTCACAACTAAAGAAAAAAATAGAGATATATCACCACCGGATTCAAAAGAAAAGAATCACACATCGAAGAGACTTACATACTGAACAATGGTGAGAACGAGGAGGTTTATATTGATTGCACTTCCTGCAGTATCTTACACCATGATTCGAGGAATCTCCAACCGAGAGTGATGGGTTAGCTTCTCCAATCAAATTTTGGTTTCCATCGCCGCTTTTCTCTATATCTAATTCTGGCCTCCAACCCGTCGGAACACCACCAGGATCCGTCACAACAACAGAGAAATAACTCCACAACAGCATTACAAGCTGCACACAAAACAACAATCATGAAAGATGAGTCCTTTGCTTCCTCATTCTTTCTCCTGTGACTTCTAACATGCGTAGGAGCTCAAACGTAGGTAATCTATTACAACACATAAGAAACCAACAGCTTGAAACTAGAAGAAACTCTACACTAAACCAAAACCAAAAAAAGGATGACTACTTTGGTTGCTTGCTTGCTTAGCTTATAGTAGACATGATAACATAACTATCTCACTGATTTCCTAATTCAACTGCCATCTGTATTACAAGAAGTGAAAGATACCATAACAGATACTTAAAATCCAACAGCCATAAATCTAAACCCACACAGCCAGCTAGATTGAGCCTATTACCACAAAAAAAAAAAAAAAACACTAAGAAGTAGTGCCCAATTTTAGATTCTAGTATGCATAATACGAATCTAATTCCATACTGAAAAAGCAAAACTCCAACATATAAGCAATAAACACATATAGCAATAGCATTATCTCCATGCCTAGCTTCAAAGCAACAAGCTTTTGACTCAGTATCATCAAAGCAAAGTCAAACTGTAACTAGTGAATCTAAAAGAACCCAAATCTAAATCCAAATCTAGAGGGTACTAAATGCAAAGATCTCAAAAGGGTCACACAAAAACAAAAAAAATATTAAAAATTTAAAGATTGACCTAGAAGAAGAAGAAGAAGAAGAAGAAGAAGAAGAAGAAATTGACTTGTTTACCAGAAAGTGAAACAAGGCTAAAACCAAAAGAGCTACTAACGAATCGAAACCACCGGTCAATAGAGAAGGTCCGTAATTCGCGATGACAACAGCGTAGTATGTGAATCCGATGATCCCGATGACAACTACGATCATAATCGAACCCAAGGCACGAAGTGCTGTGCAGAACTTGAACACGTTCCACGCCATTGTCGGGATTCTTCAGGGGAAAGAAACAAAAAAAAAACCAGAATTTTTCTGGTCGGAGCAAACCCTTTTTATTGAATTTGAAGATGAGATTTTATAGAAATTTGGGTGAAATTGGAGCTGAAAAAATTATGTGATTTTTTATTGATAAATTAAATTTCCCTTTTTAAAGAACAATTTATTTATATTTTACCCAATTTTTTTTTTTTTAATATTATAGTAACTACACATAATCGTGTCATCTATGAGAAACAAAATTTAGTGATTTTTTTTTTTTTTTTTTTGGCTTCGAAAGACTTTATTAATTAAGATAACACAATCCACTTAACACATTTGGGATCATCGTTTAATCTTTCTTATCAATGGATTTAAATTTTTCAACCTTCTATGAATTTTATCACTGATCGTATTTTCATTCCTCCCTTCTCGTCAGCTTACTCTTTTAATCTACACAAACGTATACAATAGACCACAAAAACAAAAACAAAAATATATATAAACAAGGTCACATTAATAATGAAGCTAATAATAAGCTAACACTAATAATGTTTAATTAGTTAAGAATATCATTAACCTGCTGATGATGAAGAAGCTTCTTATAGATTCGATAGCCCTAGTGACATAAAATTTCACTGAAGTTTGTAAGGGAACAAGAATTGAATAATTTCAGTGAAGTTTATTCAACACACTCACTCACCTTGTCAGTTCCATAGATGTAGTCGCAGTAAGTGAAAACTGATGCAAAGTTGCTTTGGCTTTGTCCTCCAACGTGGTGATGATAATCATGATACTCAGCTCCACCGTAGAAAGGAATCCATTTTGTCAGAGTCCATGGGAAATCATATCTACATGAACCAAAAATTTTGCTTTTTAGTAACAAAACCCACATAATATTCTCCAATATCTATATATATATATATATATTATAGTCCAATAACTTCATATGTAAATAATTATGATTTGATATGTTTCAAATGTTTAATTTTACCCGCTATGAGTCTCAATAGCTTCGATTTGCCGTAAAGCTATCCATAACCAATAGGTCAAAATGTGGCCAGGAGTAATCACCGGTCCAAGAAACGTCGGAATACCAAGGATCAAGATCTCGGCCCAATGTGCATACGGGGAGGCATATCCGATGGGAGATGTGTACTCGTGATGGATTCGATGAATCTTCTCATAACCCCATTTGCAATGCAACAATCTATGGATCCAGTAGTTAAAGTAATCCTCTATCAAGAAGTAAACCACTATTTGTGATACTATCTCCAAACAAGATGGCAATGGTAACCCACTTCTAATCCCAATCATCTGTGAATTAATTAACACATATACAAATAATGACTCCTTTGTTTCAATTAGTAAATGAAAACAGAGAAACTATAGTAACCTGGATTGAAGGATAAGAAACGATTTGCAATGTGCCGACGACGAGAATGAACAACTTCATGACATCTTTATAACATCGGAACATGTCTGAAAACGAATACTTAACTTTCGGCTGAATCTTATACTGATTGAACCAGCCGGTCAATTCCACAACGACAAGAGGGAGAGGAGCTAGGGAAAACACGAGGAAGAGAAGCAAAATGGTGTGGCAATATACATAGAAATGGGATTTGGTGGCTGAGTAATTGAACCAAACCATCTCGAACCAGGTCAGGTTTCGTCCTAACGCCACGGACGCCGCTTCAACGGTTGGATAAGGGATCATACTGTGTCTATATTAGTTTGTTTGTTATTTTCATGTACAATACAATGGTTTGGAGTAATAACGTACTATATAATTTGGTCGCTTATAATATAAGTGTAGAAGTCATCTAGCCAACCAAAAATTTGACACATAAGCTTGTGCTTCATTTTTGTTTTTGGTCGACGGGTTCGTACGATTCATATATACAATAATACAAACTTTAAAGGGATTAATAATTAATCAAAAACAACAAAACAAGGAAGGAAGAATACAACGAGAGGCGAAGAGCATTTCCATCCATTAGATACTCTTTAGAGGTCCATATTTTTATTTCTAAAATATACAATATAGTTTTTTATCATTCACATGTTAGAGAACGACAATATAGATTATATAATACTTTATTCTTAATCTTATGTTTACATATTATTTAATATTTTATCAACAGATTGATTTTTTTAACACTCTTCGAATTTCTTACTAATCATATTTCGTTCCTCCCTTCTCCTTTGCTTCCTCCTTGACCTACAACGTATAAGATTCACCCAAAACAGAAAAAAAAAAAAAAAATCATAAATAAAAATAAAATATGATTAAGACGACATATATGAAGCTAACATATGTATCTAATATTAACCTGCTGTTGAAGAAGCTTCTTATGGATTCTATAACCCTAAGGATAGATAAAAATAATAATAACAACACTGGTCAATGTTTTGTTAAAAGAAAGAAATATACGGAACAAGGGGATTGATTTAATTTAAGTTTGATAAACAGTAGTACTCACTTTGTCAGTTCCATAGATGTAATCACAGTACGTAAACACTGAAGCAAAGTTGCTCTGGCTTTGTCCTCCAACGTAATGATGATAATCATGATACTCAGCTCCACCGTAAAAAGGAATAAATTTTGTCAGAGTCCATGGAAAATCATATCTGCAAACAAAATAACCAAGTGCATTTTTATTTTTATTTTCGTTATAATTTATATAAACCACATTGTTCTGATAGTGATGTAAATATTTATGTTTGCGTTTGCACTGATGAAAAACATTATGCTATCATGTCTAAAAAATTTACCCGCTGTGAGTCTCAATAGCCTCGATTTGGCGTAAAGCTATCCATAACCAAAAGGTCATAATGTGGCCAGGAGCAATCGCGGGTCCAAGAAACGTCGGAATACCAAGAATCAAGATCTCGCCCCAATGTGCGTACGGAGATGCGTATCCGATCGGTGATGTGTGCTCGTGATGGATTCGATGAATCATCTCATAACCCAATTTGCAATGCAACCATCTATGGATCCAGTAGTTAGTGTAATCTTCTATCAAGAAGTAAACCACTAGCTGTGCTACTATCTCCATTAACGATGGTAATGGCAAACCACTTCGAATCCCTACCATCTGTTAATTTAACACATATACAATCAATTCCTTTTTTGGTATATAATAATTCAAGAACATCACCAGTAACACACAAAAAAATATATTTAGCTAATAAATCCCAAACCTAGTAAAAGGAGAGAATACGTACATACATATAGATAATATAACGGTTGAGTTTACATTTTGCTCTAAATAACCCAAAAATCAGCAAAAAAGAGATTGTAACTGCCACTCACACATAAAAAGTTGCAAAACTAACACTAAAAATAGGGAATATTATAGAACACATGTATTATGTGTATATAGTATAATATATATTAGGTTTTATTAATAATAAATGAAATATAAATTAAATTAAGAACCTGGATCGAAGGATAAGAAACGATTTGTAAGGTACCGACGACGAGAAGGAACAACTTCATGACTTGTTTATAACATCGGAACATCTCTGACAACGAATACTTAACCTTCGGCTGAATCTTGTACTGATCGAACCAGCCGGACAGTTCCACAAACACGAGAGGGAGAGGAGCGAGGGAAAAGACAAGGAAGAGAAGCAAAATGGTGTGGCAATATACATGGAAATTGGACTTGGTGGCTGTGTAATCGAACCAAACCGTCTCGAGCCTAGTCAGGTTTCGTCCTAAAGCCACGGACGCCTCTTCAACGGTTCCATATGGGATCATTTTTGGTTGAGACTGTATGTTGTTGTGTCGGGATTAACTTGTGAGTTTTATGTATATATAGCAGTGTTTTTGGAGTGAAACTCACAAGTGATAACGTGTGGGTTGAGTATGTTTTTGACAATGTATATATGAGGATGGTGTCGGAGGTATATAAAATGCACACACATGTCAAAGCACGGTACCAACTTTAATTTCGCCGATTTTGTTATTAGATATTGCCCACACAAAAAAAGAAAAGAACTTACAGTTTTTATGTTTTTCCCCCATTGAGGAGTCCGCCAAATTGGGTCCTCTATCTTTCTGTTTTTTCTTGAAAAAAAAAAAAAAAACGTTTTAGTAGAGAGCACATCAATGATTTCTTTTTTTTTTTTGCATCAAAATAGAATTTTATTTATGAGTTAATAAAGTCAGTATACATATCTGTTCATAAAGCCACAGAGGTGGTTGGAAACAACTAGAATAAAATAAAACAAACAACCAAATTTGGCTAAGAGATGTGCAGCTTGATTACATAATCTTCTTTTTGAAGCAAAAACAATGTTATGGAATCGAGAAGCCCAAAGAAAGATGTCTTGATATACACCGTTTATTGATATGTCACATGATACACCATTTAATATTTTTGTTAGCTGTTCACAGTCACCTTAAAAAATGATGGAGGTTAGACCACGGATCCATGTTTGTTGCAGTGCTACCAGCAGAGCTTTTCCTTCAGCCTCAAGAGGTGATATTGCATTTAGTATTCGGGAAGAGCCCCAACCCAATGAAACACCTGAACAATCTTTTAATATCCTACCTGTTGTTGTGTAATTTGTTTGGGGATCAAAACCTGCATCATAATTACATTTTATATAATCAGATGGAGGTCGAACCCAAACTACATTCGAATTGGATTGGGTGGCATTGAGTGATCTTTGTTGGGAATGGTAATGTGTAATCCACTCTGAAACATCAGCTTGTGTACGATGTACTATTGTGGAAGTACTTTCCGAAATTGATTCAAATATAAATTTATTTCGTGACTTCCATATAGACCAAAGTATCCATAAAGGTAACAACTTTTCATCAGTTGGAACAGTTTGGTTTGTTTGAGAGTCAAGGATATGAGCTAAATTTTCTTCGAAATCACTGGTTAGAGTGTTAGTTGATGGAACAGAGATGTTAGCAGTCCGCCATATGTTTTTAGCGTAAGGACACATAAAGAGAATGTGGTTGATCGTTTCATCTGAACGGAAACAGCGAGAGCAGACAGGATCCAGATTCATGCCTCTTGCGTTTAATCGAGTTATGGTTGGAAGAGCTCTTGATAATAGACGCCATAGGAAGTGTTTTATTTTTGGTAGAATTGGCAATTTCCATAACAGATTTTTTAGGCGTATAGAGCCATGTGGCACCAATGTTCTGTCACTGGGAGAGGTAGGATCATGAGTGTTTAACCAGTAGCCCAAACGTACAGTGTATTCTCCCGTTTTATTGTAATGCCAAACAATTTGGTCAGGAAGGATGATTTGTGAGAGGTATATTTGTTTGAGTTGTTCATGGTCTTCAGGAGAAACCAAAGTTTGGAGTTTTTCTTCATTCCAAAAACGATGAGGGCCTACAGTTGAGATAAGGTCTTTTATACAGACAGTTATGTCTGTGTTAGTGCCCGTGATGGGTTTGGGAGGATGTGTTGCAGTCACATTATCTTTTCCAATTCTGATGCAGTCACCCTCGCCAACTATGTATCGAGTGCCTTTTTAAATGACATCTAAACCTGCTAAAAGAGACGCCCATCCATAAGATTGATTGCTTCTCGGTTTTGCTTCTAGTATAGATTCATCTCGAAAGTACCGAGCTTTCATGAGACGTGCAAATAGGCAGTTGGGATGTTTGATGATTCGTCATACTTGTTTTGCAAGAAGAGCATCATTGAACTTTTCCAGGTTTTTAAAACCTAAACCTCCTTCTTTTTTGGAATATTGTAAACGTTCCCACGCAATCCATGGAATGCCTCTGTCCTGATTTCCTTTTTCCCACCAAAAACGCATAAGAATGGACTCAAGTTCATCTGTGATGCTTTTTGGTAATTTGAAACATGACATGGAATAAACAGGCATTGAAATGGCTACTGATTTGATTAATATTTCCTTTCAAGCGGGAGATAAATATCTTGCCTTCCAAGAACTTGTTTTGTTCTTCACTCTGTCGATAACATTGTTAAACATTTCTTTTTTCTTCCTCCCAAATTGCTTTGGTAAACCCAAATACTTTTCTCCACCACCCTGGTTCGGAATACGAAGTGTATCTTTAAGACGATTCTGGAGTTGGCCGTTAACTCTTGATCCAAAAGTAATCAGCGATTTACTTATATTTATTTGTTGACCTGAATAGTACTCGTATACATCAAAAAAATCTCTCAAGGCACGACAATTCCGTTGATTTGCTTGAACGAAAAATAAGGAATCATCAGCGAATTGTAGGTGAGTAATAGCAGGGACACCGTTGCCAATGCGAACACGACGGATATCACCAGAAAGCACTTTGGAGTTGATTAAGTGGCTCATGATGTCAGCGCAGATGATGAATAAGTATGGTGAGAGAGGATCTCCTTGGCAAATTCCTCGCTCAGAGATTATCAAACCATGTGGTGTGCCATTTATAAGGATGGAATAACGTACCGAACGTACTGTTGACATGATCCAGCTAATCCATTGTTCCGAGAACCCAAAAAGTTGTAAAACGACTTGGAGAAAACTCCATTCAACCCTATCATAAGCCTTGCTTACATCTGTTTTTACAGGCATGTAGCTTGTAGAAACTCTCTTTCTAGATTTTAAAGAATGCATTATCTCATGAGCTATCATAACATTATCAGTAATTTGTCTACCAAGGATAAAAGCAGCTTGGGAGTCTGATATGATGCTATCTAGATGTTTCTTTAAACGATTGACTAGACATTTAGAAATTATTTTGTACAGACCGTTGCACAAAGCTATAGGTCTGCAGTCAGATAAAGTTTTGGGCTGTTGAATTTTGGGGATCATACAGATATTTGTATGATTAATACCTGGCTTCATAAAAGAGGTTGCAAAAAAATCCAGCACTTCCTTAACGATGTCGTCTCCAATGATCTGCCAGTAGTGCTTGTAAAAATGGGTTGTGAGTCCATCAGGTCCTGGTGCTCTATCATCTCCAATTGAGCTGATTGCTTCATATATTTCACTGGGACTGAAATCTTTTGTTAAGTCATCATTGATGTTTGGCGTTACCTTTGGAGGGAAATCACCAAAATCAATGGGGGAAACAGGAATGCCACTTGATGTATATGTTCGTGTGAAAAAATCTTAGAGCATGCTGTCCGACTTCGAAGTCTCCTTGGTAAGTGTTGTTTTGGTTGTCTTGAATCGTGGTTATGAAGTTTTGTGCATATCTTACCTTGGTTGAAGCATGAAAATAAGCAGTATTGCGATCGCCATGGTTTAACCATTGGTTTCTGCCTTTCAGTTGCCAATAATATTCCTCATCACGGTATGCTTGTAATTGTTAAGGATACGACAGTATCATGTCAAGGATATGCGAGTATCACACCATTACTTCTGCAATATCTCATTTCCTTGTATATTACATTCCATACTTAGCTAACCCTAGAGCACCTCTCTCTCTCGACTCATGTATATATATCTCGATGTAATCCCTTCTGTATATAGAACAAGATACACAGTTTACATGGTATCAAGAGCCACATCGATACTCCTCTAAATTTTTTTTTCTTGCAGCCGCATCTCTCTGTTTCCTCTGTTTTCCTTCTCGTTATTATTTCTCTTCTCAGATCTGTTCTCTGTCTCTCCTCTCTCTCGATGGCTGCCATTGCCGAAACTGTTGACACTCAAGGTCTCCTCAACATCAACATGATGAACATCACCAAACTTACTTCCACAAACTACATAACCTGGAGCCTTCAGATCCATTCTCTCCTTGATGGATACAATCTTGCTGGCTATGTTGATGGCTCCTCTGTCCCTCCCGATCAGACGCTTCCCAACACAGATCCACCTACACCAAATCCTGCATATGCGACATGGAGACGTTAGGATAAGCTCATCTACAGTGGCCTTCTTGGCACTCTCTCCCCAGTTCTCCAACCCCTCGTCTCCAAGACAAAATCTGCAGCCGAGATGTGGAAGACAATCTCTGCAACCTATGCCAACCCAAGTTGGGGTCACATACAACAACTTCGCCTGCAAATTAAACAAGCTGCCAAAGGAGATAAGACTATTGACGAGTACATGCAGTCACTCACAACTAGGTTTGATCAACTTGCTCTCCTCGGTAAGCCCCTTGCCCATGAAGAGCAACTTGAGTTCATCTTCGGTGGACTCCCTGAAGACTACAAGTCCGTGATTGATCAAGTTGAGGGTCGTGAAACCCCTCCCTCCATCATTGAAGTTCATGAGAAACTCATCAATAAAGAAGCCAAGCTTCTCGCTGTTGCATTCACCAATGTCACCACCGGTCCCACCTCTGCTCATATTGCTACTTCTCGCTCCTCACAGCACCCAGACAAGCAGCACTTTCGTTCTCGTCAACCATGTTCCAACAACAAGCATCACCAGCAATACTCACGTCAAGACAATCGTACCACCAGAGGCTATCAAGGCAAGTGTCAAATCTGTGGCGTTTTTGGGCACAGTGCGAAACGGTGCTCTCAACTTCAACAACAATTCTCCTACGACTCCCAAACTGGTCTTCTTCCCTCTCCGTTCCGGCCATGGCAACCACGTGCAAACCTGGCCCTAGGACAGCAACAGATGACAAACCCGTGGATCCTAGACAGTGGTGCCACTCACCACATGACAAGTGACCTTGGCAACCTGGCGCTGCATCAACCGTATCATGGTGACGATGCTGTTCTCATTGGTGACGGCTCTGGACTTCCGATCTCTCACACTGGTTCACTGTCCCTGCCCTCTTCCTCTAAAACTTTATCTCTAACAAATGTCCTTTGTGTACCAACCATCCATAAAAATCTTATATCCGTCTATCGACTTTGCAACTCTAACAGGGTCTCTGTTGAATTTTTCCCTGCTTACTTTCAGGTGAAGGATCTAATGTCGGGAATCCCGTTACTCCGCGGCAAAACTAATGGCGAACTTTACGAGTGGCCGGTCTCCCTATCCACCATTACCTCCTTCTTTGCATCCTCTTCCTCAAAACCCTCTCTCAAAGATTGGCACTCTCGCTTAGGCCACCCCTCTCATTCTATTCTTAAAACAGTTGTTTCAAATTTTTCTCTTCCTTGCTTACAATCAGATTCACAGACCATGTTGTGCACTGATTGTGCTATCAATAAAAGCCACAAACTCCCTTTTTCACAAACAACTCTTGTCTCCACTTATCCTCTTCAAATTATCTTCTCTGATGTATGGACCTCACCAGTTATCTCTGTTGACAACTTCAAATACTATCTAGTGCTTGTTGATCACTATACCCGTTACACTTGGATCTATCCCCTTAAGCTTAAATCACAAGTTCGTGACACCTTCATTCACTTCAAAGCACTTGTTGAGAACAAAGTTGGAAAACGAATTGAAACCTTATACACCGACAATGGAGGTGAATTCTTAGCACTTCGACAATTTCTAGCAAGCAACGGCATCTCACATCATACCTCTCCACCACACACACCAGAACACAACGGAATCTCTGAAAGAAAACATCGACACATTGTCGAAACTGGATTATCGCTACTCACACATGCTGGTCTACCACACAAGTATTGGACATATTCCTTCTCTACGGCCGTCTACCTCATCAACCGCCTCCCAACTCCTGTCATCAACATGGAGAACCTGCTACAAAGGTTGTTTGGTACGTCTCCCAACTACGACAAGCTACGTGTTTTTGGATGCTTATGCTTCCCGTGGCTACGCCCCTACACCAAACACAAATTAGAGAATCGATCAACACCATGCATCTTCTTGGGCTACTCTCTAACTCAAAGTGCTTACATATGCCTTCAACCTACCTCGGGTCGCATATACATCTCTCGGCATGTCAAGTTTGATGAACAGAGTTTCCCGTTGCACAACTCGTCTTCTCCACCTTCAGATTTATCATCCTCATCCCCGTCCTTTCCACTACCATGTGCTGTTGCTCTATCACCTCACCATTCAACACCTACTCCCCCAACGCCACAGTCACCGCTCGTAATGCCTTCGTCGCCGCTGACAGGATCTCCGCCATCAGACAATCACCGAACGGTAAGTACGGAATCACTCAACAATACGACTCGGGAAGCTGCACTAGTCGAGCCCAATCCACATCGTCAACAACCCCAACAAACTCAAAACACCCAACCAGCCCCACTTAAACAATATCAACGTCGCCAATCCACTAAAGGCCCAACAACCAAGCCCACTCCCACTCGTTTAACCACAAGCCCACCAACAACCTTACCCGCTCCAACACCTTCATCAACAACCACGAATCCATCCATGACTGTACCACACCCACCTCCACCTCCTCCGAATCCGATTCCGACAATCCCGACCCAACCTCGACCTATCCATGAACCAGTTCCATAACCTGTTCCGGCTAACCGACACTCTATGACCACTCGCAGGAAAAACAATATCATAAAACCCAACACCAAACTTAATCTCTCTGTTGCCCTGTCTCGTCATATCCCCCCTGAACCAACAACAGTGAACCAGGCTCTAAAGGATCGAAAATGGCGAGGAGCCATGTCCACAGAAATTGATGCTTTTGCTCGAAATCAAACACTTGATCTCGTTCCTCGTCAATCTCACTTTAATGTTGTTGGGTGCAAATGGTTGTTTAAGAACAAATTTCTCTCTAATGGTTCCCTTGGCAGGTGTAAAGCAAGACTCGTGGCCAAGGGTTACTCTCAACAACTTGGCAGAGATTATGATCAAACATTCAGTCCAGTGATCAAGTCTACAACTATTCGTTTGGTGTTGGATGTTGCAGTCTCCAAATCATGGCCTATCAAACAGCTTGACGTGAACAACGCGTTTCTCCAAGGAACACTTGAGGATGAAGTGTATATGGAACAACCACCTGGATTTGTCAACTCTGATTTCCCGGATTACGTTTGCCGTCTACGCAAAGCCATATACGGTTTAAAACAGGCACCAAGGGCATGGTATACTGAGTTGAAAAATTATTTGGTGGGTGTAGGTTTTGTTAACTCGCTTGCAGATACATCCCTGTTTGTTCTTCGACATGGCAAGGACTACGTCTATCTTCTAGTGTATGTTGATGACATTCTCATAACGGGTAGCAATGGAGCACAAGTTCAACGGGTTCTTAATCTCCTGGCTGACAGATTCTCCGTCAAAGATCCTGAAAAGATCTCAATTATTTCCTTGGTCTTGAGGCACATCGCACCAGCACAGGACTTCACTTGTCACAACGCAAATATATTGTTGATCTGCTTCACACCTACGACATGACTGCTGCAAATGCTGTCAGCTCTCCAATGGCATCTTCTCCAAAAATCACAATCAACTCTGGCAACACGCTATCAGATCCTACACCTTATCGTAAACTCGTTGGTAGTCTCCAATACCTTGCTTTCACAAGGCCTGACATAGCATTTGCGGTTAACCGACTGTCGCAATTCATGCACCGCCCCACAGATGTTCACTGGCAAGCCGCCAAGAGAGTTCTCCGCTATCTTGCCGGTACACCAACTCATGGTATATTCTTCTCCGCTGCAAATCCCCTCTCCTTACATGCGTACTCTGATGCAGACTGGGCAGGGGACTCACATGACTATGTATCAACCAATGCCTATATTGTTTATCTTGGTAAAACTCCTATCTCTTGGTTTGCCAAGAAACAGAATGGCGTGGCTCGATCTTCCACAGAGGCTGAATACAGAGCTGTAGCAAACACAGCTGCTGAGCTACAATGGATTTGCAATCTCCTATCCGAACTTGGGATCCACCGCACTGCACCACCGGTGATATATTGTGACAATGTGGGAGCCACGTTCCTTTGCGCAAATCCGGTGTTTCACTCACGGATGAAACACATAGCTATTGACTACCATTTCATACGAGGTCAGGTACAACGTGGTCTTCTCCGGGTCTCACATGTTCATACAACGGACCAGCTTGCTGATGCCCTCACTAAGCCTTTAACACGTCATCGGTTCTTGACACTTCGCAGCAAGATTGGAGTGACATCTGCCCCTCCATCTTGAGGGGGGATGTTAAGGATACGACAGTATCATGTCAAGGATATGCGAGTATCACACCATTACTTCTGCAATATCTCATTTCCTTGTATATTACATTCCATACTTAGCTAACCCTAGAGCACCTCTCTCTCTCGACTCATGTATATATATCTCGATGTAATCCCTTCTGTATATAGAACAAGATACACAGTTTACAGTAATAAGTTCTGCTGTATCTCTGGTATTTGTCGCCTTTGTCGAGTGTTGAGACTCTCCATTGCTTTGTTAAGTGCTGTTTGAAAATAGTCGATCTGCACTGAGGCATTTAAATTTGCTTAATGATTGCCCTTTGCCATAGCTTTAAGACAGTTTACTATTTGGTCCGTAATGGAAAACAAATTGTTTTGTTTGCAAGAGTTCCATCCTTCCTCTACAACTTTCTCAAAATCACTTATTTGAAGTAAACGTTTATCAAAACGAAAAGGTTTATAAGTTGGAGTTGAAGTTGAGATTCTTGTTAAGGTTGGTTTGTGATCAGACCCAGTGAATTCCATAAATTCTACTTCAGCTGTCGGATGCTCAGCTGACCAGCGAGAGTTTGCCATGACTCGATCTAAACAACATTTAACGGTGTAGTTTCGTCTTTCTCCTACCCAAGAAAACCGATCCTCTTTTGATTTTAGATCTTGAAGATCACAAGTTGTTATCATATTTCTAAAATCTCTAAAGGAACACTCCTCCCTTAGAGGTCCCCCTTCCTTTTCCGAGTTATTTAGTATCTCATTGAATTATCCCACTAATAGCCAAGATTCAGTCTTTGTTCTTCCTAACTGTTCTAATTGTTCCCAAAACAAATAGCGTTCACTTTGGACAGGATGTCCATACACACCAGACAAATAGAAGTTCATATTATTATAGATTACATGGACATCAATCATTCGATCATCCTGAGAAATACAGGACAATTGAACTGTGTTCATCCACATGATAGCTAAACCACCACTCCTACCATGAGGGGGTTGAGTAATAACTGAATCAAAATCTAAAACAGAAGCAAATTCACACACAATGTCACACCTATTTAGTGTTTCACATAAAAATAAAACATGTGGTTTAATAGTACGACATAGACGCTTTAAGCGAGATTGAGTCAGCGACGGTCCTACGCCCTGACAGTTCCAGGAGACGACTCTCATGGAGGAGGTGGGGGTACCAGGGCCCCCGCGCCTCTGTTCCGAGCTGTACCGGAACAAGAGCCTTCCGATTCCATCTTTTCCTTCTTACGCATGTGATACATTGCCATCGAGTCCTGTTCTTCTTCCCATTGTTGGTAGTAGTGTTCCCTCGCCTTACTCTTTCCAGTGAATGGTAACGAAGCAGTAGATTCACCCAGCATTTGTCCAACCTGCAAGTTTGACTCAGGAAAATAGGTCTTACCATTTGAAAACTTTGCGACCAGGTAGCGCAGTCTCTCCGCCGTGAGTTCAGTGTCTTCAAAAGCACTCGGTACAAAGGAGTCATCATAAGTGTCGCTGATGATGAATTCCCTCTTAGCATGTGTGAAATGCAGACCAGGGATTTGGACAACCGAAGGTACATCTTGTTGGAGAGTAGTTGGTGTAGGATTGTTGTCCGACAGATTCATATCACCATTACAAGGATTATCCCCTTGAGGATTTGGATCATTCACACCATCATTGTGGGGCTCATCATTGTCATCACCGTTCTGGTCAGGATCATAGGGAGCGTCATCAGGGTCATCAAAAGCCAGAGCACACTCCTTTGCATCATGTGTCAGAGAACCACATTTTGTGCAAAAATTGTGGAGCCTTTCAAATCGAAACTTGAGGATGGTGTTGTTCAGACCATCGAATTGGAAGCTCCTTTGGAAACGTAGTGGCTTATCTATACTCCAATTAACACGAACACAAACAAACTCCACCCAGTTAGCATTGTCATCATAATCCACAGCAGTGACATAACCAAGTTGACTCCCAATGTATTCAGCCATTGCATTCGTCAGATACAGAATGGGAATGCCTTTGAGTTTAACCCAAAAAGGTATGATCTTCTGTTCATCATCTGAAATATTCGGGTACCACCGATGAATAGCAAGCATCCAATCATTAAAGGCCCAGGGACCACGATTGAGAACGAGATTCATGGACTCTTCTGTATTGAAGATGAACAGGGCCTTGCCGTTACCATTGCCTAGTATACGACTGCGGCATGTGTTAGCGAAATCCCAGATCTTGGGCATTTGGCCAATGAGAGCACGAAGGTTTTGTTTCCTTGGATTTGTGACAGTGACAATCAGGGCGAATCGATTCACCGCAGCGGCATGTCCACACAATTCTGGGGAGAGGGAGATTGGAGCATCACCAATACCCAGATTCAGATCGTTGCAGAGATTTTCGAACATCACTCATTTCTTCGAGTAGAAGAAAAAGGAACTTGGATGGAAGATAGGGGACAAGGATGAAGAAGAAGAATTGTTGTCTGAAAACGACAATTTTATAGGGTGTCCATGGCGGTTTCCAAGAGCAGTTACTCCCCGATTTCGAAGGAGACAAAAAACTGTTACCTGATAACGATAACAGAGGGAAACCGTCACTAGAAATCAAAGAAAAACTGAATTTTAGTACCGGAAAAACACTCCGATAAGGAGAAAATTGAATAAAAAAATTGTTGAAATCACCCTGAGAATCGCCTTCTGAGAGAGAGAGCGACGCCATTTTTTTCTTATTGTTATAATTCCTAGGCACATCAATGATTTCTTGTTTATATCTTTACTGTTACTTTTATTAATATTAATTCTTTTTTTGTCAATTACCGTTACTTCTAGATTCACATCTCTTTTTTTTTTTACATCATCTTTTATTTAAATAAAAGGGATCAGATTTTCGTTTGTTTTTTTTTTGACGTGCAATAAGAAATTAAAACATAGATTACTGGCATCAGGTCAGTTATAAAGTTTAACATATAGGAGGATATCTAAAATTTATATTTTCGTAAATATTTATTGCAAATTTCATTTATAGAATTATTATTGGGCAGGAATTTATTTTCAGCAAATGATTGTGAATTGCTTAAGTTTTGTTGTTTTTTGAAAATCTACGGGATCAAATTATATTCTTCTGTTACCGAATAGTGATCCAAACGTCTAGAATAGAAAAAATCGTTGATACACAAAATATGAGTGGACAAACTTAGTTCATTAAAACTTTTTCTTGAATTAGTTTTTAGAGTGTATATAAACTCATTGAAGTATTTCATAATATAACCTGACAGCCACTGCCCCATTCCTTGAATTATTGTCAAGATATTATGACGCGTTGAATACATGTTTTAGATTCTAGCTCATACCCAGTTTTTAATGTCATTTCGGAAGTTTTCTTGCAAAATTTGTACTTTTCACTAAATTTTGAAGATATCAATAACGATTTATGGATAGTGAGTTTTTCTAGCATTATTATATTTACTACGTGTGCATGGTAAATCTAGGACGACTTACTTTATAAATATACAAGAGCATGTGTGTTAGCTGAAATTGAAGAGGAAGAGACTGTTTCGATGATTATTGGTTGGTAACTTGGTATTTAGTAAAAACGAACGAATTGTACCTACGACATAAATGATACTGTCTACTAGAACTGTTTTGAAGTTTGGTGAGAAAGCATTTAGTAAATGTGTGTGTTTCGTTAGTTTCGGTCATTTCAATTAGTTTTGGTTCTTCAAAAGTGAATTCAATGCAACTATCGATATCGTTCCCTTTTATAAATCATGGAGTGTAATAAATGCCATGTGGGTGAGTTTGCAAGTTGCAACAGTGAAGTAAAAACATACTACAACATTGGTCTGAGATAGCCCCAAAAGAACATAAAAAGAAATGCGCCCACCGTGGGGCTCGAACCCACGACCACAAGGTTAAGAGCCTTGCGCTCTACCAACTGAGCTAGACGGGCTTTGTTGACAGTATTGACGGCGTCAGTAGTATTACCAGTATCAGACCCTAGGTGATCAAAAACTACTAATAACTAAACCAAACAGTCTGACGAAAAGTTAGTATTCACAATCTTTTCATTTATTTTTTCAAAAAGCAAAGAAATTTATACATTTCAAGACTCATTAAAATCCTCAAAACAACTAAACAATTTTTACCTATTCCAAATTCTGGATATGAATAAACAAAGGACAAAGGTACAAACTAAAAAACTCACCAACACAGTTTCGGATTTTGATGATTCCTTCTCATATCTTCTTTCCTCTACCAAACCAAATTCTAATATCTCAAAAAGAGTTAGCAAATTTTATAGAAAACCTTCAGATCATAAAATGTCAAAAGGAAAGAGCATTTTGAGCTGTGGCTGCTTCAATAGGCACCACTTTCTAAAAACTAATCCAATTTCCCTCCTCCATTAATCTGCTTGTTGCTCTTCTTGGACGATTCTTTGATCTGCATTTCAAAAGATACAGCATTAAGTAGGAGAGTCTACGCAACTGAAAGATCAAGAGGAAACACATCATCAATACAAAATAAAACTATGAATCGTTACGTGAACTCGCAATTGATAGTGCATTTATCTTTATGCTAAGAGATAAGCTAAATGTTGTTGAGTCTCAGTTTTGGGAGTATTTGAATTTACCTGCTGCAGAAGCTTCTTTTGGAACCGGTAACCCTAATGAAAGTAAAGATATAATAACATTGTCAATGTTTTATTGCTAGACACTAACCAGAAAGGAACTGAAGTTTTCAATACTCACTTTGTCAGTTCCATAGATATAGTCGCAGTAAGTGAAAACTGATGCAAAGTTGCTCTGGCTTTGTCCTCCAACATAGTGATGATAATCATGATACTCAGCTCCACCATAGAACGGAATGTACTTTGTCAGAGTCCATGGGAAATCATACCTACGAAAGAAAAAAGAAAGAACTCAAATAATCTCCCTGAGAAACAAGCTTCATCCACCAAGCAAACATCAGATTCTCCAAATACTTCTTTGAACAAGAGGAAATACTTCTCATTTAAAGAATGCTTTCTTCCTTAGTAAATAGGAATGTTCATTAAAAGGTTATCTAAGCACTATTAAAACAATCCTCAATAACTAAAATGGTCTAAAATGTATCTGAAAAAGGCTCACAATCCTCAAGAACTAAAAGGGTCTAAAAATGTATCTGAAAAGGCTAGTGCCTACCTTAGCCCCACCAAAAAAAAGGTAAGCCACTATTGAAACATCCCACATATATACATTAACAACTCACTTTAAACTAATTCAAAAAGTGGATATGATGAAATATAACTAAAAAGCTACAAACTTGGGAAGAAAGGAAAAAGCTATCTACAACCATGTCTTCTTTCCTCACCCGCTATGAGTTTCGATAGCCTCAATTTGGCGTAAAGCAATCCACAACCAAAAGGTAATCATGTGACCAGGAGCAATGGCCGGTCCAAGAAACGTGGGAATGCCAAGAAGCAAAACCTCAGCCCAATGTGCATAAGGAGCAGCATAACCAATAGGAGCTGTATACTCATGATGAACATGATGAAACTTCTCATAACCCCATTTGGAATGAAAGAATCTATGAATCCAGTAGTTAGTGTAATCCTCTACCAAGAAGTAAACCACTAACTGTGCTACAATCTCCATTAACGATGGTAATGGCAACCCACTTCGAATCTCAATCATCTGTTTTTTAAACACACAACAACACAACCAATTCAAAAGATTCATCTCTATGATCACAATCTAACAAAGCAGAATCATCAATTCCAAAAAAAAAAAACCTGAATCGAAGGATAAGAAACGAGTTGTAAAGGACCAACGACGAGGATGAACATCTTCATGACGTCTTTGTAACACCGGAAGAAATCGGAGAAGGAGTTCTTCACCTTGGGTTGAATCTTGTACCGATCGAACCAATCCGAGGTAGATCGAGACAATTCGATGAAGACGAGAGGGAGAGAGACGAAGGAGAAGATGGCGAAGAGGAAGAGGATGTTGTGGCAGTAGAGGTAGTAGTCTGATTTGGTGGCGGAGTAATCGAACCAGAGAGTCTCCAGCCGAGTGAGGTTTCGGCCTAACGCCGTGGACACTTCTTCGACTGTAACGTAAGGGATCATTGTGGACGATGTCAGAACTCGTTTCTTCCGGCGACGGCGACGGTGACGGTGAGATTGGGAGAGAGGAGTGAGTGTGAGTTTCGTCGTCGTTGTGGCTGGCTTTCTTTTTTTTTTTGTCTGTTATTAGACTGAGTTGGCGAATAATTAGACTGGTGACGTGGCATTATCGGTTTAGTTAGATTTGTTTAAACCGGAATAAACCAATATTGCTAACGTGTCTCGAACCTTTTGTGATATTTTGTTAGAGAGTTATATGTTTATTCTCGTGACGATTAATTCAACTGGTTTAGTTAGACTCAAGGTCACATGAACATGTTGTTTCTATTTAACTTTTTTGTTTTTTCTTCACTAATTCTTTCAAGTTTTCATCTATGCAATTTATTTTTACAAAGAAACTATACTTTATACTTCCTCAAAACCCGTAGAATCAGAGTAGTCTTTGATGGAAAATTCACGGATGTAATATATATATATATATATGACTTTTGTGGCTTGTGTAAGAATTTTAAAGACAGCATTAAATTTATTGTGGCGAAACGTTGAAATAATTTGAAGCTGTTGGCCAATTGTAATTAAGTATTTCGAATGGTGGTATTACATCACGAAACGTGACGTTACATTTGAAAGTCTCAAATCTAAAATTTTGCTTCGTAACAAAATGATATTTTAATGTAATGGTAATGGTAAGACAAATGTTTTAACAATTTTAAAAAGGGTTGGGTTACAAACGTACAAACGATCGATCGTTGTAAATACTTGGTGGGAAACAAGTGTGTTGTTACGCGTGATTGTGAACGTGAGTGCGTATGGCATAAGGGACGTCGACCCACACCATTCATTTAATGTCTTTTTAAGAATCCCAAAAGTTCTTTCTTTCAACGAGTGACAACAAACCTCGGACCAATCTCATCCACACACGCTACTCTTTTTTTTATATTACTCATTTTGATGTATCATTTCTTGACGTTTATGATTTTCTAATATTTCCATTAATCGGCACTTTCGTGTATAACAAATGAAATTGGATACTAGTAGTTGTTTATGTACGTCACACTACTGTTTCACCTTAGATTTTTGTAAATTTGTTTTGGATTTCTCGTTTCCTTGTTTGACGTGTCGAGTTTTCTTCAAATCCAATAGATTTGTTCCCTATACACTTTTATAGAATTGTGAGTCTCTCAAGTAACAATAATCTTCTAAAACGATGCATCAAGAAACTGTCTTTCCTTATTCCTCTAGTATTTTTGCCTTCCATAACGCATTTTATATCAATAGTTTATACGTCTTTCCATATCTATTTTTTAGTAATACATATACTGCAACGCAATTTCCAATTTATTTATAAGAATTAAATTATACAAATACACGTAAGAATCAGCACAAGATATCATATCATACTATAATGTTGACAGGAATAATAAATATCATAGAACCACGTCTCATATTACTATTTTACCTTTAATGGTTTTTTTTTTTTTGGTCGGCTTGAATTTTAAAAGCCACACTTAACGTTTGAAAACAAATACTAACAAATGAAAGAGAACAAAGATAAAAGAGTAAAGCAAAAGCAGAGAGAATAAACTCTGAATTCGCTTCTTTGCCAAGCAAACCCCACACACAAAACCTTTCTCTCCTTCTGATCCTTACGAAAACTCATCAAAAATGTCTGATTCGATTCACAGGAGAAAAGCTTCGAATCCGGTTGCAAACGGTGGCCGGAGCTCAAGAACGAGACGCACGGCGTCACGGTGCGTTTCCGATAAGCATAATACCCGCTCGAAATCGACGAAACATGTTTTCGAACGAAGCTTCTCGGAGCCGAGTCTCATCAATCATCGCCGTGACGGAGGAGACAGTAGTTTGCGGCGACCGTCGCCGATGAGAGGTTTACAAACGGAAGAATCTGCAGACCCGATCGTTTACTTGCCTAGGATTCGCTCTGAGGTTTTCTCTTCTTCTCCGACGTTAACGAGCTTATCTTCGCCGTCTTCTTCATCTCCGATCAATCAAGAGGTCGGACTCGTTTTTTGGTTTTTTTACTATTTTTCATAATCATGATTTTCAACTCTGTAAAATAATTTTACATTTAGACCAAAAGTTTTGAAATTTTTTATATTGGACTATTACTTTTTAATACTATATATCAAACACTCGACTTTTGTCTTAAATTGGGAACAAAAAAAAAACTACAGGGTAATAAAAGAGAAGCACCAAAAGTAGTAATTAATGTAGCAGTAGAAGGAAGCCCTGGACCTGTAAGAGCAATGGTTAAGCTGAGTTCTAACGTCGAAGAAACGATCAAAATCGTTGTTGATAAGTACTGCGAAGAAGGACGAACACCTAAACTCAATCGAGATTCTGTTTTTGAATTGCATCAGTCACATTTCAGCATCCGGTGTAAGATATTATAAACTTATATCTATATATACATTTTTGAGATAAATCCTGAAGTTTATACCTATTTACAAGCATGTCATTGATATTAATTATTAATTTAATAAATAAATTAACTCTACCTCTATTTGATTTTTTAAATAGAAACTAAGTGTTTTAAAAGGTAACAAACATAATTGTAAATATATACAGATTTTATTTCATTATTTTTTAAGAAGGTGAATGAAGAGGTTGAACCCAAGTATTGTTTTTTGCTTGATCAAAATTTGAAAAATTGATTTGATAAAAAGTGACTTTTAGCCTCACATACTATATTTTACTTTCACGAGTTTCATATGATGAGTTTTTGCGGATTAAAAATATTTGAACATGTTGCGTGATCCGTCTAGCATGGCTGGTTTGGACTATAGAACCAATACTAAAACTATTAGTTAATTTCATATAGATTTGTAGTCATAGTTTAGAAAATTAACTTATAAATTATTTAGTGTATGAACTACAAAATATTACACATACTACAACACATTCTTAATATTCCAAAAAAAAATTGTATACACATAAAAATAAACACTAACATACCATATATGCATTACCTTTGTTTAATCATGGAAAACAAAACTAAGTAGTTTAAATTTTTCTATTCTATCTAATAACAAATTTAATGTAGTTAGTAACTAAACTATATAAAGCATAAGAAGAAGAAAAAATATTCTAAACAAAATTATAAATTAATTAGATAAAAGTTAATTAAATAGGAATTTGAAAACTAAATAAATTAAAATTTATTTTTTAAAATACAGTAATTTATAATTTAGTCCCGCGGTGTACCGCGGGTAAAAACCTAGTTTATAACATAACTCTATCTAAAAGTTAAAGCAGTTTTTGTGTTTTAGTCTGATCACTTATGTGTATTAGATTAGTTAGGTTGGATTAAAATATCTATCATATACTATATAGTTTTGCTTTAAACTCTAGTGATCATGTGGAAAAAAAAAATCACATAATATATGAGTTAGCTTATAGCCTTATACTAATAAAAAAAGGATGATTTAAACCGATGATTTTTAATGTTTTTATTGAGGGAAAAAAAAAGAGCTTGAGCTATTAATTTGATGTACTTTTCAGGTTTGGAAAAAAGAGAAATAATAGGAGAATTAGGAAGTAGAAGCTTCTACATGAGAAAGAAAGCTCATGAACAAAACGGAGGTTCGTTACCCGGGATTGCAACGGTGAGAACTAGCCTTATTCCATCGTCGAATTTGATTGGATCGTGCATCGCTCAGTTCATTGGAAAAATAATAAGGAGAACGAGAAAGATATGGAACATATTGGTATGTGTGCAATGAGATATACCAAAGTACACTTTTGAGCGTGGCTCATAAATATTTTAGTTTGTGTTGTTGCTCCAAAATAAGAGCACTTTATTGTTTATAAAAACTGTGCTATATGTAGTTTACAGATTTCTACCATAACTAGATCAGTGTCTATGCTACAACACGAATATTAAATTTTATTCTATACAAAATATTGATGTTTTAAAATATATGTTTAATATTATTTTAGTTTTAAATTATTTCATCTTATAATTTTAATATTTTACGTTCAACCAATTGTTATAACCATAACTCATTCCATTATATAACTCACTACATTTAATCTATTATAATTTATGTTTGCTTTTCAAAATTCAAATCATAGCATATGTAGAATGAAACATAATTTTTCATATATGGATGATATGATGATTTATTTATTTTACAAAAATAGAATCATATGAAAATAAGAGATGAAGTATCATGATTAATGACAAAATTTATAAGGTAAGTTAGATATAAAATCTTATATGTTTATTTTGATTGATTTTTTAACAAATTAATGATTTTTTTTGTTTTTTAAATAATTAGTGAATAAATTAGTATTTTGACATTTTTACCTTTAATGACTATTATTAATTTGTTCTATAAAACCTATATTTATAATGACATTATGATATAATTATTTACACATTTTAAAATTATATTTAAAATATACTTCTGTAATATTATATAAGGGATTACGTGTCCTCATGATACAAATCATGATTGGTTCAACAAAATAACTACGAAAAATGTCTATTAATATGGGTAAACACAACACAGCACAAATCACTATGCTATATATTGTATCATGATTTGAATTTATGAAATATATTTGAAAGTAGGAAAATAAATTATAATTTCCAAAAGATTTTACTTACTACAACAATGGTAATGGTCTTTTTAACCCTATTATATATTTGGTCCTAACTCCACTAATGGTATGGCCCAATTGCTTTATTTTCTCCTACATAAACAAGTAAACAGACCATCCCACGACATCCAAACATTATCATACATTACTAAATTATTTTTTATTATAAGTATCAAAATAATATTCTACACATAAAAACTCATAGTCATTTTGGTGTCTAACATTTGTCATGTAATCTGGTTTATATTAATCGAGAAGTACAAATATGAAACTAACCAATTACACTCAATTGCCATTAGAAATATTTAATTAAGATTAAATAAATATAATTAATTAAAACGAAAATTGGGGACACATAAAATAAAATAAATTGTAGAAAAATAAAATAAAATCTATTAGAATCAGAACTAATTCGTACTTTAAAAAAAATTTAACAGCTAAGATTCTAAAATTCTAATCGAATAAAATATATATAACCACAAATTTTATCAAAAAACATTTCCAGCATGGATTAAAATTTTTATCAGAAATCTAATCGAATAAAATATATAACAGTTCCGTTTAACGGTTTATAGTTAAACATTAATAAATAAAAAATAAAAGATATAGATATAGTATCTTATATATTTAAAAAAATTATATTTTTCTTTAGCCACACTGTTCTTTAGGAAAATAAAATTAAGTTAAGATTTAAATATATTCAATGCTTGAAAGTGCTTATTCAAAAAAGTTTTTTCAGAACTTTCACTAGCTCTTTTTATATGTTAGTTATATCTTTTTACGTACTTCACAACTATCACAAGAATTGCTTTTAATTGACAAAGATTTAAATAATTTTATTCATTACATGCAAATGTTTTATTGACATGTTTTCAATAAATATTTTTAAATAAAAATTATAATATTAGCAAACCAAATTTTTAATCACAAACTATTATAAGTAACATAATAACAAAATAAATTATTACAAATTTTCATTAAAAAAAAATTCAGCCCGCGGTTTTCTGCGGGTTAGTACCTAATCTTCTATGAATTAGCTGTCCAATTCCCATTTAAAGCAACATGTATGTATGCATTTTTATCTTATTTTATTAGGCTAATTGGTGGGACACATACATCATATATACAAAGGTGTCTTAGTAGATTTTTTTTTTTTACAAACCATTCTTTTTTTTTCCCACTTCATCAAGTGATAAATTATACATCAAATTATTCTAATATTTATGATATAAGTATTAATGCGCATGCAGTATATTCTTTCTTTTTAAACTAAAGATGCATAGTTTAAAATTATGCTTATACACTCCCGTAACTAATCTTTTTATTATTTCAATGAAAACATGCTAATTTCCAATATAAAACCATATACCTTTTTAATTTATTAATATGATGACATCATTGTTTTTTTCTATCCTAAGTAACATTTTTTAATTATTATTCTCATTGTTCCTTTTACATTTTTGTTAACTTATTTGTATTTTCATGAATCAATTTTTTAAGATATTATTTAAAATTAATTATATATTCTTTTCTTTATTTAGATTTAATTTTTTTGTAATACATTTCTTCTTGCATTATTCTTTAACTTTTTGATATTTTATGTATATATATTAAAGATAATCAATATAACTCAATAGCTAAAGATGATACACTATTATTTTTATTTGAATAAATTTATTCTAACAAGTTGGTATTGACAGCTAGCATGGGAATGAAAATAAATAAATAATTTATTTTCTCTTGTTGATGCTAATGGGGCAAATAGCAAATGCTTAGGAATGACCTTGGAACACTACCGTTTGATATCAGTAGTGTGGATCCGGCTACCTAGTTTAATATGGATAAACAATTAATAATAATTATTTTTTTAATTAAATTATTACTGAAAATTTTATTTGTTTAATTATAACTAATTCGTAGGTTACATTTTTTTATTTTGTAGTTTTTCAAAAAATAACTCAATAGCTAATTGTTATATATATATATATATATATTAATTAAAGGTAAGTATCACTATAACTTAATAGCTAAAGATGACACACAATTACTTTTATTTAAATAAATTTACATTGAAGATATATTTATATATAATGTACCAAACACACATATATATTGTATATACACGTGAAATTAACTACTTTTAAGTAGTCTCTTAATTAGTTTTCAGCAATAATATTAACACACATTGACGACTGTATATGCTAAATTCCCTTTATTGGGTTTTACCATATCAAAATCATGTTAACAAAAGTAAATATAATAAAGGCTAAGCTAAATATATTTTTGAATTAACATATAATGTTCATATTTCTAGTTGTGATTCTATACTCTTTAAGTACATGCAAATAATATATTTTCTTAATGAAACTAATATAACTAATATATAACATAATATGTTAAATAGATATATATATATATATGCTTAGCATTGGTTTCTCACAGGTAAATTTGATACTGACGGTTTGATATGAGAATTAGAATAATTTGCTTTCTTTGGTTGATATTAATGTTCTCATGGCATGTAATTTGGTTAAATATTATTTATCTATTACTTTTAGTGGTTACAAATATAATAATCTAACTATGATTTAATATGTGGGAACATTTTTTTAACACTAACATAATCGAATCAACTTAATTCAAAATATTTAATATTGGTGGTTCTAGTAAAAAAAAAATGATAATACAATAAAAGCTAATAGTATTTCAAATTTATATTAATATCCACCAAATATAATAATCAATAAGAGGAAGACAATTTGATTCATTCAAATTCTTTATTTTTTTCTGGCGGAATTTTTTATCAAACAGACTAAAAAGTTGGTACAAACAATACTATTGAATGTTATAAATACTCGTATTATTTTATGGGGAATGGGGAATGCATGCTCTTTGTTTCTGGCGATGCCTTTGAAAAGCTCAGCTTCTTGGAATATTTTGATTGGTGGGTATGTAAATTGCAAGGAAATGAAACTAGCAAAAACCTATTTCGATACAATGCCTCAGAAGAATACTGTTTCTTGGATTACACAAAATCGGGTGAACGTGAGTGCGTATGGCATAAGGGACGTCGACCGCACCATTCATTTAATGTCATTTTAAGAATCCCAAAAGTTCTTTCTTTCAACAGTGAAACTGAAAACAAACCTCGGACCAATCTCAGCCACTCACACTACTCTTCTGGGGTAAAACAAGTTGTCATAGACAGCAAGCATGTGTACAATCAGTTACAACCCAAAGTAGGAGATGATATAGAGACAAAGCAGTGCATTTTTGTGTACTTAACTAACCATCAATGTTTGCTATAACACATTCTTGTCAACCAAAGTACTCATGTGCGTGTGATCTTGTGGAAACTGGCTCCATGGTCTCATACTCATGCAAACACCAGAGAAGAGTCAGAATACCAAGAGTTTGGATTGAAGATATGATTTGCCAAAAAGAAGCCTCAAGGAGATATTTCTAATCAACTGTAAGCCATGTGAACTTCTGATCCAACTGAAAACACTCAATAGAATCAGGTCAGGTGAGTCAATCTACGCAACATTTAAGCAACGATGCCTTACATCTATCGCATGCATTGTGTTTCCATCATTTTTCTCTGTTGCATATAAAGCAGTTTTTAATCTTGATGTGTATTGTTTTCCTTACACATTGCATCATCTCTAACATGACCAAAATGTACTCTCACTCACCTCCATTCTCATGACTGTGATCAACCTTTTCTTAACTTACTTCTACAACCCGCTTTAGCTTCACCTCGGTCTGATCCTCATTCAGAAACACAAAAAGAAACATCTTCTCTTATGTTTTCGTTGCCCATGACCTCATCGTTCTCATCGTACATGTTGTATAATATCATCAATATTAACCGAAACTCTCGGAAACAAATCATATCAGAAGAAACCCAAACTGGGAATCAATAAGAAAACAGAACATGGAGCAGAACAGAGAAGAAAGCAAAACTGAGTTTGGCATTAATAACTTATTGATGACATTGTAGTAGACCTCTCATGTGGGTCAGGAGAGTACATGATATAAAAAGGCTAGGGAGCTTAATCATTGAGCATTCATAGAGGGGGCAGTGTTGCACCAGGTGAAGGAGACGGTGCTTCACCTTTTCGTAGCGGCGGACATTGCTTGAGGCAATTTTCTGGTTCGGTGAAAGGGAAGCAAACGGTAATATCTTCGATACAGCACAAAAACTCGAGTTGCCATGGCTCTCCCATAAAGTGTTGAAAGCATCTTTCTATTCCCTTTGGATGATCGGGATCTTCGTCTTGACCTACAAGCATTAGGTCAAAAGTGTTATCATGTGGCAACAATGAATTGAATCTCATGGGATCTGAAGTAAAAAAAGGATTGAATCACTTCTTACAATTGTGGAGGCCGAAAAGAGAGACGATAATGAGAATGATAACCAAACTGTTACGACCCATCTACATTTGATTTTCTCTACTGATGCTACTTTCTTCTATCAAATAAATGTTGTTGACGCTTGGAGTTGCAGATACACATATATATTGAAAATTCTTTAAGGACAGAATCCATCATTAGTTATCATTGATCCATAATTTGGTGCATTAATTAAAAATAAAGAATTAAACAGTACCAGGCTATATGTATGAATCCCTTAAGATCATACAATTTGGGATACGCATCACACTATACATGGTAATGCTTGCTGTCTATGACAACTTGTTCAAAATCGACAAATCATGTTTTCGAACGAAGCTTTTTAGAGCCGAGTCTCATCAATCGTCGCCGTGACGGAGGAGACAGTAGTTTGCGGCGACCGTCGCCGATGAGAGGATTACAGACGGAAGAATCTGCAGACCCGATCGTGTACTTGCCTAGGATTCGCTCTGAGGTTTTCTCTTCTTCTCCGACGTTAACGAGCTTATTTTCGCCGTCTTCTTCATCTCCGATCAATCAAGAAGTCAGACTCGTTTTTTTTTTTTTTTTTTTTACTATTTTCCATAATGATGATTTTCAACTCTGTAAAATAAGTTTACATTTAGTCCACAAGTTTTGAGAATATTTTATATTGGATTATTAATTTTTAATATAACATATCAAACCCTCGACTTTTTCTTAAATTGGAAACAAAACAAAACTACAGGGTAATAAAAGAGAAGCACCAAAAGTAGTAATTAATGTAGCAGTAGAAGGAAGTCCAGGTCCGGGACCTATAAGAGCAATGGTTAAGTTGAGTTCTAACGTCGAAGGAACGATCAAAATCGTTGTTGATAAGTACTGCGAAGAAGGACGAACACCTAAACTCAGTCGAGATTCCGCTTTTGAATTGCATCAGTCACATTTCAGCATCCAGTTCCAGTGTAAGATATTAAAACTTATATATATAACATAACTCTATCTAAAAGTTAAAGCAGTTTTGTGTTTCAGTCTGATCACTTATTCACTTATGTGTATTAGATTGGTTAGGTTGGATTAAAATATCTATCCTATACTATATAGTTTTGCTTTAAACTCTAGTGATCATGTGAAAAAAAAATCACATAATATATGAGTTAGCTTATACTAATAAAGAAAAGGATGATTTAAACCGATGATTTTAAATGTTTTTATTGAGGGAAAAAATTGAGCTATTAATGTGATGTAATTTTCAAGTTTGGAAAAAAGAGAAATAATAGGAGAATTAGGAAGTAGAAGCTTCTACATGATAAAGGAAGCTCATGAACAAAACGGAGGTTCGCTACCCGGGATTGCAACGGTGAGAGCTAGCCTTATTCCGTCGTCGAATTTGATCGGATCGTGCATCGCTCAGTTCATTGGGAAAATCATGAAAACGAGAAAGATATGGAACATATTGGTATGTGTGCAGTGAGATATACCAAGGTACATTTTTGAGCGTGGCACATATATAATTTAGTTTGTGTTGCTACTCCAATATAAGAGCACTTTATTGTTCATAAAAACGGTGCTATATAGTGTACTAGACCAAAGTACACTTTCGAGCGTGGAATTTAATATTTTAGTTTGTGTTGTTACAACAGAATAAGAGCACTTTATTGTTTATAAAAACTGTGCTATATGTAGTTTACAGATTTTACTTATATACCATACATACTTGTTACCGGATATTGATTTGTAAGCCAAACTGGCAAACTTTGTCCAATGTGGTGATCAACAACAAGATAACTACGAAATTTCCACAACATGCATTACGCAGATTTGAATATGGATAGCACAAAATTACTATACTACTCTCTCTAAAAAAGTGTGAGTTAGATACATTTCACACAAATTAAAAATTATTAAATTATATATATATATATATATATCCCTTTTTTGTGTGCACCCAATATAAATATATCCCTATTTAACAAAATTGTTAATGGTTTAATTAGTTTGGATTAAGGGTAGAACTAGAAAATTTGATGTAAAAATATGCATTGAAAATGGAAAATATATCACATTTTTTGTGAAATAACAATAAACTCTAAAATAACACTCTTTGTTAAAGAGATGGAGTATATATAGATATATTTGAAAGTTGGAAAACGAAGGGATATGAATGTTTGCAAATTTTAAAGTGGTTGGATTATAGTTTTTGGTTTTTTGGAGTTTGGATTTGGTTTATGGTTTTTAGTTTTTTGTGTTACAAAATCTTTTAAAAAATAAAAATTGAAATAAAAAACAAGTTACATTGATGAAGAACTAATGAAACATAGATTTTAGTTTTTTTTTTAAATTAATAAAAACTATTAAAATCTAGACTTTCGATTTTTTAAGAGACACAAATAGAGACAATGAGTTGAAAACCTTCTAGTTAAGTCAGACTCTTTGGAGTTTGGATGTGTCTTCTTATATGCAAAATGCAAAACCCAAAGAGGATTTTTTTAAAAGAGTGGACATCGCTATAGCTTTCGTCGTTCCACCATCAGTCGGAGACAATCTCTAATAAGATCGGAGTTTTGGTAGCGATTTTGATTTTAATGGAAAGTAGAGAACCGTTTGACGGGTTCAGTAGACACCACAACTTAGAGAGATAGAGGGTAAAAATTGAGCAAATAAAGAGAAGTCCTCTTGGTATCACCACAACTCCAACGATTAGGGATCNAAAAAAAAAAAAAAAAAAAAAAAAAAAAAAAAAAAAAAAAAAACAATAAACGCATGTATCACAACAAGAAGAATGGTTGAAAATTTGGTGGTGTGTACATTTGCCGTGTTCATGCAATTCTGGTTTTAATAGGGTATGAATTAGGTTTCACGTTCTAATCAATATCTATAAATAGATCAGCAGCAAACTTCTAAATTTTATCTCAAAGTTTATTTCCTAGTAAATTCAACTCTATGGAAACATCCAAAAATCGTGTGGAATGGAAAGTCCAAGAGACTAGTAAATGTGATTCAGCATAGGAAGTTTAAAGAAACTGTTTCCGTGTACATCCAATTGCACAACTCTGGAGTAAAGAAANAAAAAAAAAAAAAAAAAAAAAAAAAAAAAAAAAAAAAAAAAACTTTGAGGTCTAGGTATCTCTAAGCTCTGATACCATAAAGAAGTGTAAAGCTGAATATTTCTTATTGACAGGAATTACATCGTTCTTATACAGAGACTATAAGACTATGTAAGGAAAACAAAATATACACAATAAATAGAAAACGTTGACAGCGGAGATTAGATGATATGATTTGTGATTGAAGCTGTTAGATGATACGATGGAGATGATGATCTGTGATCAAATCTGTTTTCCTTTTATGTAGATCCTTAATATGGAGTTCCTCCAAGTTCACATCCTCTGGTGAAAATGTCTGATTCGATTCACCAGAGGAAAGCTCCGACTCCGGTTGCAAACGGTGGCCGGCGCTCAAGAACGATACGTACGGCGTCACGATGCGTTTCCGATAAGAATAATACCCGCTCGAAATCGACGAATCATGTTTTCGAACGAAGCTTTTCAGAGCCGAGTCTCATCAATCGTCGCCGTGACGGAAGGAGACAGTAGTTTGCGACGATGAGAGGATTACAAACGGAAGAATCTGCAGACCCCATCGTTTACTTGCCTAGGATTCGTTCTGGGGTTTTCTCTTCTTCTCCGACGTTAACGAGCTTATCTTCGCCGTCGTCTTCATCTCCGATCAATCTAGAGGTCAGAATCGTTTTTTTATCTACTATTTACATAATTTTATTTTTCTTTTTGGCAAATTACTATTTACATAGTCATTCATGATTTTTAACTCTGTAAAATAATTTTACATTTAGTCCTGAAGTTTTGGGAATATTTTTGACAAATACTTTTTGATATTTACATATGTAACCTTCGATTTATGTCTTACAATTAGAAACAAAAAAATCAGAGTAATAAAAGAGAAGCACCAAAAGGCAAAAGTAGTAATCAGTGTAGGGAGTCCTGGGCGGCTGGACCTGTAAGAGCAATGGTTAAACTTAGTTCCAACGTCGAAGAAACAATCAAGATCGTCGTGGATAAGTATTACGAAGAAGGACGAACACCTAAACTCGATCGAGATTCCGCTTTTGAATTGCATCAGTCACATTTCAGCATCCAGTGTATAGATATTATAACTTATATTTATAACATAAATCTATCTAAAAGTTAAGCAGTTTTGTGTGTTCAGCGTGATCACTTATGTGTATTAGATTGGTTAGGTTGGATTAAAATATCTATCCTATAATATATAGATTTGCTTTAAACTCTAGTGATCATGTGAAAAAAAAATCACATAATATATGAGTTAGCTTATAGCCTTATATACTAATAAAGAAAAGGGTGATTTAAACCGATGATTTTAAATGTTTTTATTAAGGAAGAAAAAAGCTTGAGCTATTAATTTGATGTACTTTTCAGGTTTGGAAAAAAGAGAAATAATAGGCGAATTAGGAAGTAGAAGCTTCTACATGAGAAAGAAAGCTCATGAACAAAACGGAGGTTCGTTACCCGGGATTGCAACGGTGAGAACTAGCCTTTTTCCGTCGTCAAATTTGATCGGATCGTGCATCGCTCAGTTTATTGGGAAAATCATAATGAGAACGAAAAAGATATGGAACATATTGGTATGTGTGCAATGAGGTAGACCAAAGTACACTTTCGAGCGTGGAATTTAATATTTTAGTTTGTGTTGTTACAACAGAATAAGAGCACTTTATTGTTTATAAAAACTGTGCTATATGTAGTTTACAGATTTTACTTATATACCATACATACTTGTTACCGGATATTGATTTGTAAGCCAAACTGGCAAACTTTGTCCAATGTGGTGAACAACAACAAGATAACTACGAAATTCACAACATGCATTACGCAGATTTGAATATGGATAGCACAAAATTACTATACTACTCTCTCTAAAAAAAGTGTGAGTTTGATACATTTCACACAAATTAAAAAATATTAAATTATATATGTGTATATATATCCCTATTTAATAAATTGTTAATGGTTTAATTAGTTTTGGATTAAGGGTAGAACTAGAAAACTTGATGTAGAAATATATATGCATTGAAAATGGAAAATCACACTTTTTGTGAAATAAAAATAAACTCTAAAATAACATTCTTTGTGAAACAGATGGAGTATATATAGATATATTTGAAAGTTGGAAACACAAAGGGCTATGAATGTTTGGAATTTGTAAAGTGGTTGGATTATAGTTCAGGAAAAAAAAAGTGGTTGGATTATAGTTTTTTGTTTTTTGGAGTTTGGATTTGGTTCATGGTTTTAGTTTTTGTGTTACAAAATCTTTTTAAAATGAAAAATTGAAAGAAAAAATAAGTCACATCAGTGAAGAACTAATGAAACATAGATTTAGATTTTTGTTAAATAAAAGTTAATAAAACTATTAAAATCTAGATTTCTATTTTTTAAGAAAGTCATTTTTCTGATAATCTTGATCAAGTAGAATTTTTTGGAAAATATAAAACTAAAACAACTACAAAATCTACAGAAATTTAAGACCAAAATTATCATTTCCAAAATCTATATACTATGATGAAAGCGAAATAAAAATTATGAGTGACACAAATAGGTGTTTTAATCTTATAGTTAAGTCAGACTCTTTGAATTGTCATAGGTGTTTCAATCTCAATTCTGATAAACACGAGCTAAGTAGCTATGTGCCTATGTTTCATTAAATGATTTAGTCGTTTGATTTTTAGAAAGTCAACTACTAGTATTTTTGTTTTTACTTATTCTAACCACTTGGGATTTTGGACTATATACTCTTAGGGCATATCCAATGGGGAAGCTAAAAAAGGATGATTAATTGGGCTAAGAAATATTTTAATATTAAATTTTGAAAATTGTATGCTTTCCAATGGTAGATCCTAATTTTGGGTGCTTAAAAATTCTTTTAAAATAACACCCTTGACAAGAATTGGCAGGCTTGTGATAGATTGGAGCCATTTAATTTCCTGAAAGAAGAGAACAGACAGCGAGCAGAAGCGAGATTATAATGTATATGAACCTTGGTTGGCAAAAACAAAAAGTTAATCAACTTGAAGGTTACAAAAACAAAAAGTTAATCAACTTGAAGGTTAATAACAATCCTGCAGCAATTGGTTCCATACCGACCTGGAGACCTGGAGAATGCTGGATATCATTCCTTTTGCATCATCAGGTAGTTTCTTCCCGATGAGCAATAAAGAAAGCATTGGTGTGATAAGAACTGCAGTAGCGGTGGATAGAGATGCCATGACGATGCTAAGAAGTGCCAATGCTGGATCAGTTAGGAAAGTTGCGTAGTTTGATAACTGAGCTCCACTAACACATGAAACCAACATGATTCCAGCACCTGAGATTGAGAAAAACTAGTCAGTAGACGACCTGCAAACAGTCTTGAATGATGCAAGAGAGAGAATGAGCTTTTTAACCTATTGGAGTAGGGAGATGGAAAAGAGAAACAGCAGCTAGGCCAAAGAAGAAACCTAGGAGAGGCTTAATGAGATATTGTCGGAGAATAGCTTTTGGTCTTCTGAAGGCTTCAAGAAAGTCTTTCTCATTTGAGTTGATACCAACCGCAAACATCAAGAATCCTAAAGCTTTTAGAAAAACCTGAAGTCTACTACTCTCAAAGTCTAAGACCAATTTGGCCTTGTTCTAAGAATTCCATGAATGATATATAGCAAGAACCTCGACGTAAACCATGTGAAAGAAGGAGGATAGAGAAGAGCTAATATTTGTACTCGCCAACACTACATAAGGAAGTATAGAGTTTGCTTTTTCTTCAGTGTATCCACTATAGAAACCTTCTCACTGAACATCTGAGACACAAAACAAAACATATAAATATAACTAAATAACTATTTTAACCTGCAAACCACACAACTAGATTCATGTAACAACTGGGACCATCAGAAAATTAGCTAATCAAATATTCAGAATTTAAATGATAAGAAGTCGTCATCATTAGTGCCAAAACCACATTTTTTTACTTCAAGATGTCTCACACATCAGGTAATGGTCAAACCTAGCACTGAAAGGGAAAGATCACAAAGTGCACCTCAAATGAAATCAGCTCCAGGATTCAAACCCATATCCGATAACTACGCCAGAAATTCGAGAAAGGTGAGAGAAAAAGAGCAGAGTTAACCTAAGAGGAATCCTCCTGACACCTACGAACGAGCCTTCTCTATCAAAATACAAACCAATCGGAACCTGATTCTCCTAACATCATAGCATCAGATTTCAATTCGTTCTACCCTAATTTTTTCACATCAATTAACCCTAATACATGAATCTCTACAATTGAAATCAGAGAAAATCTCACCAAGAGATACAGAGAGATTCTCTACAACTAAACGAATCAAACAATCGGAGTTTGGCCACTTGAATCTCCGATTTGGTGAACCTATATGCTTCCGATTTGATGATGATAGAGACGGTGGAGATGATGATAGAGACTGTGATAGACGACTTTCCCACCGCTTCTCCTCAATATTTGACGGTCTCCGGGCCTTTTGCCGTTTGTTTGTCACGCCTTTTTATTATTTTTCACAGTTTCATGCTTTTTCTTGGAATACTTACTAAAATTATGATAGATTTTTTTAGGTAAGTATGGATTTCTAACCAAAATCAAAGCAAAACGAGTTTTTTCTTTTTTTTGTTGAAGAAATTAAGAAGCTATTACAAATTTATTCTTAATGAAAAGAGGACAACCCAAACCAAACAACTTATATCTAGTCAAAGCTAATGCTTTGTTTTTTTAAAAGATCTCTATGCGATGAAGGTGAAAAACACAAAGAAACATGGCCTAAACAAAGTAGGTGAAAAAAGCGGTAGCAACCACAAGAGCGTTTGAGCGTATGAGAATAGAAGAGGTGGAGGCGGGAGTGATCATGATATCCGTTGGACTTGGTGGAGACGGTTGAGGAAGTACGTTGATACTTAGTTTCATGCCTTTGTTGCAATATCCTCTTCCACATATAAAATAATAAGCTCTCGGTTCTAGAAGGTGGAATACATCTTTTCCTACCCTTGTCACGTTCGATATGAAATCAGTGTTGACACATTGCTGGTAGCTACTTTTGTTTACTTGGAGGATGCTGTGAGTCGTTGGATCAAACCCAAAATCTGCCAATTTTTAAATGATAAAATTATAGTTAGTTACAAACTATACTTTGTAAACCAAAATTAAAAAGTAAAATAAAAAAAAAATGAATGTGTTGATAATAATTACTCACACAGCCAATCGCCTATGTAGAATTTCTCACCGGCGGCCCAATCCGAGATGTTGATGTTCGGGTTCCAAGTAAGTGTTCCCCCACCTACTCTATGAAGAGTAAGTGTTTCCACCTCAATCATCATTGTCAATATCAAAACTATCAAAACATTTCTTCTATTCATTTTTGCTTTTTTTTGTTGTGTTTTTTTCTTTCTTTCTGTTTTGTATTATCTTCATTGGGCTGTCTTGTTTGAATATATAGGGAAGATGCATACGATTTTTCCTTCTTTCTTTTGGTTGACATGCATGAGATTTCTTCAGAATATATATATATATATATATTTTAACTTTTTTATTCTAAATTGTTGATTGGTCTTCCTTAGTCATGGGCTTTTGGGTTTCCGAGGGTTCCCAAACTCCATGAGGTTTGACTTTTTCGGGTTTTTGGGTTTAGACATATAGAATCCATTCGGGTCTTTTATACTATCGGGTCAGGTTCAAATAATTTGGGTATACCCGAACACAATCTAACCATAAACAAAAAAAACTAATTTTTATCTTTTTATATATTTTAGAAGACATATATATATATATATATATATATATAAATATTTAACGTTTTACGTTAAGACAAATAAACTAAGATGGCAAAGTGGTTTAAGATGCACTCTTAAATGCTTAAGTTATTGGGTTTGAATTCCTTAAAATGCATTTTGTTCATTTAATTCGGATTAGTTGGGGTTAAGCATGTAATTAGAGTTAAAGCCCACGGGTTGGCCTGGCCCGTCCCTGAAATACACGGGCTTGGGCTTAAATATTTATGTCCAGAAAAAATTGAGCTTTCTCGGGCTTAGCCCGACCGGATTCGGGCCAGCCCAAAAAACCCTTTAACAAATATATTTGTACTTTTTGTTTGATTGCAATATTTGATTAATGATTTATTGTAAATAAAATTTAAAACTCTAATCCTAGTTTTCATATTTACTTAATAACTTTACTTAATACTTTTAAAATATTTATTTACGATATTTTATATGAATTCTATATTGTTTTATTTGGTTAAAGTACTAAAATTTTATTTAGTTTTAAACTTTTTTATTTTTAAATTAAGTTGGTTGTAGTAAATATATATGAATTATTAAAATTTTGATTGCTTTGGTTTATAGTGCACCTTTAAATACTGCTTTTAAAGGTTTATAAATTTGAATTTTTTATCTCTAAGATAATCCCGGAAAAGCCTGAAAAGCTCTGTACCCTGTAAGGGCCGGACTCAGGCTTTGAAATATAGGCTCGGAAATATTTTGAGACGGGCCAAGCTAAGCTCAAACATATGCGGGCTTTACGGATTTCGGGCCAAGCCGGGCTGGGCCAACCCGATTGACACTGTGAGTTCGGGTCTAACTTTGAATTCAGATATTACCCAAACCTGATCAGGTATCTGAACTTTAGAAATACTAACTCAATATATTAAGCTCCATAGTATATTTTCTATATTATTAAAACCACGCAACGCGTGGGACTTATTCTAGTATCTTATATAATATGACAAGGTTTTTTCCAACTTTGCCTATCGATGCGACATTTGGCTTTCTATTTTTGCGACACATAAACTTTACATTAAATTGAAGTTTGATCTGTTAAATTTATTTATTTAGAAAAGTTTTTATTTCTTTTATCTTCCTCTAACAAATCTTTAATTATTTTTGATCTTTTAATATTATTTCATAGCAAGAATCTATATAGTTTATTTTAGTAAAAAAAACGTTTTACAAGAATATATTTCGTCTGATTTAATTTATACGATTTGTAAATTCCTCACTAATGTTCCTTTTAAATTTCTTTACTTTTTGTCTACCAAATCTTTAATCATTTTTTGTTTTTAATTTAGTGTTATTTCATAGTAAAAATCTCTATAGTTTATTTTTGTTAAAAAAAAAAGTGATCTATTTTACAAAAATATATTAATTCTATTTTGTTTTTACAATTTCTAAAATTTTCACTTATTTTTTATCACAACCGTAACTTTATTACTTAACTATTTTTATCAGTTTCACATGTCAATATTTACTATATATTAAACTATAATAAAGTAGAGTTGTGAGAAATTGTCATTTGGCACCACTCTATTTTTTTAACATGTGTCATTTTTATCAATTTTAATTAAAAAAAAAAGACACATTATTGCTAATCTAACTAAAAATGTCTACACACATTTTTTAATTTGGGACATTTCATTTGTTCAATTTATTTAGATTACATTTACTTCTCTCAATGAGTTACCTTTATGACAGTATCGGTGGACGTTTTCTTTTGTTCACATTTTGCAATAATGCATATGAACAAATTAATTACAATTACTATGTTTTATAACTGTATTTATTGCCATGAATGTGATTACTCAGAATAATATGTCAATGGAATTCCTTACAAACTCCAAACAATGTTTAGTGTATTATATAAGATTCAATGCTCACATGACTAATAACGAAGAAAACAATCACTCACCATATGTCTTTCTTTTCCCATCATTTCCCATGGTATTTTTTATTTTATTTTTCTTATGAAGTTTTTTAAAAAAACATGATGTCTTGCAGTATGATGATTAACAGATTAATTTATCTATGACTATTTGAAGAAATCGTTTAAAAAGCCATGTCAATGTTTTTTTTTTTTTTGTATTAGAGTCTTGTCAATATTTATTAGCCTCTTTCAAAGGATTATGTTTTATGATAGTCATGATTTAAGGTTTTTGCATTGTTTTGTAATGTAGTTTTTTTAACTTTCAAACTATAGTTGGAAGTCTTAAGCCTAATGCTTGACTCCTAAAGCACAATCTCTTTGCCTTTGAACATTCACTCATAATAACATAGTTGTAAGTCCCTTAGATTTCTCCTCTTAAGTCCTCTGATCTTCAGCTACAATATATTTCTAAGTTTATGTTTTGTACAAAAGCAAAACTACTTTTATATCGCATTGGTATTGTTTGAGTTACCAATCATACCTCATGTCTATTTTCCTGTAACCCTTACTCCATTATGGTGAAAGAAGCTTACACCATTTCCAATGGTTATCTATATTTTTTTGGTTTGAATTTTATATTTTACATTTAGGATTTAATTTTGAAGAGATATGGTTTAGTATTTAGAATATAAGATTAAAAGCATGATGCTATTTTAGTATTTTTATAATTTTAGAAATAATTTGCTAAATTTAAAACCAATATGCAATATGTAAGAATTGTCCTTCTTTTAACACACTCCATAATTATAAACTTATAAATGTATGTATTTAAATTCTGTTCAATGCATATATAAATAACTTCATGTACATATTATATATATTCTAATGAAATTTTATTTTACATACAAAATATTTGATTTTATAACCCACGCATCGCATCGGTAACTTTGTAGTATATGAATGTGATTGTCTTGCTAACTCTTTAAATATCCAATGAAGAATTGCAAAAGCGAATTCTCATAAGATGGCAATGGGCCAATGGCATGTCTAACTGTAGCTCATCAGATCCATTTATCTCCAACCCTTTACAGCAAAAGTCAAATTTAACTTTCAAAAGAACTACTTATCTTTACCCAATAATTCCACAGCAAAATTCTCACTTAAGCAAATCATTCTTCTACACATATTGCTAGTTTGATTAGTAATTTTATCCTTTGTATATATCTTTGTTTCTAAAACACTAGCATGTGATCATTATCAACTAGTTAGAGTAAAATAACAAAATTGATTGACACCAAAAAAAAAAAAATCATATTGCATAAAAAAACATAGTTGAGAACAACATCATGTAAGCGTGAAACTAGGTACGAACCATTGAGCGCTAGAGAATTGAAAGGAAGAAATATCAAATGTGTGCAGAGGCTATGTCTTCTGTGTCTCAAGATTGAAGGTAAACATATGATTTCTGACATAGAATAATGGATCACTGAAATAGATTGTATTCCTAACGAATCCATCAGTTTCATTGGCGAGCACAGTGATGCCTTGATCCAAAAGAATCGACTCATCTCCCAGAGAATGGATCTGCCTTTGCTTTTTCTTCTGGAGGTCTGATGAATAAACCTCGAAAACCCTGAGGGACCAGGTCCTAGAACTCTCGACCCACATTCGTTCAACCTTGAGGACTTTTCCTGTCAATGTGACTACAAGTGTTGTGACATTACTGTGCCATTTGTTATCCTTTTGTCTCTTTAGCTCTCAAGGCCATTTGTCCACATAAACCATCCACTGAAAGGTTTGTTGTGGAACCTCTCCAGAAAAATCAAAGATTTTGAATACATCATTGAAGTTTAGGAAGTAAAGCTTGTGATCCCTGTAAACCATGTTGAAACAAAATGAAGTTTCCGGGATCTTATTCCACGAGGTATCTCCTTTCTTGGAATAAACCACACACCACATTCCAAATCCCCATATAACTAGGTAATCTTTGGTTTTTTCGTCAATCCAAAACACAGGGGATCGTACATTCTTAATCCTACCTCCGTATATCTTTTTTTGGCGACTTGTAGTGTTTAACTCTCGTTGGTAAAGAGGTTCACAATGTAGAGCTCATTCAGAGGACCCTTCATTAGGAGCCAGCTTCCATAGGTTGCCTTACAAACGCTTTTTGCAAACTCAACACCAAGATCTTGCGTTTTGTAAAGCTTGTCTTCTTCATCGGGGTTGTACAACGTGCATGAATAGTGGTTGGCATTGTTGTTTTCGTTGGTGTTATCTTCAGGGAAGAGAATCGACCAATGGATCTGGTTTTTGGGCAATGGAGTGTCTCGAAGCAGAGTACCAAGACGAACAGACCAATTTCGATCGTTGGAAATTAGCAAAGCTAAGACGTTCGAATACTAAAATCACGAGATCTGGAGGTAGATCGGACCAGGATGTGGGTGTACCTCGTGTGAAACGCTTCTCCTCTATCTCCATGGAAAATTGAGAGAGAGAGAGAGATAATTCTGTTTAACAAAAAATATCGAGATGATTATTTGTTTTCACTTATCCTAGAAGTTCTATATTTATACAAAACAAAAAAAAAACTCCCACGAGAGGTGTCGTGAAAAAGAAAAAAAAAAATCCCATAAGGTTTTTAGATTATTATATTTGGTTTTCTAAAATCTCAAAATAAGTGGATTTTGGTTTCTATTAAAAATTGTAAAGAAAACCTAAAAACTAATTTTCTTATTTTTTAGGGAATCTATTTAGTTGAAAAATTTGAATGGAGAAAGAAAATAAATTTTTTGAAAAATAAAAATATAAAAACTATTGTAGAATCTACTATCATTCAATACCTTAAATACAAAACAAAAAAATCCCTGTTAATACAAAACAAAAAATTTGCACAAAAAAAATAAAATAATACACAAAGTCAAAAATACAAAACAAAACCAGACAGTCATACCTAAGAATTGATTGGCCTAAGTCTATTTAAACCGCCGGTCACCCACTGTATTCTTTTTCTTCACACCTTATAGAGGCACCTCACGAATCCAAATAATAGATTCCATGTGATATATAAACCAAATAGCAATAGGTTTTGGTTTTGCATAAAGAATAATTATAGATAAGAACCACGTTTCTTGCAATACGTACATATATTATGATTTTTTGGTTTTGCATAAAATTCGCAAAAATGAGAATAACGTTTTCAGGTTAACTAGGACTGCTTACGCATCCATCTCTCTAATTATCAGGCAAACTATATATAACGAAAATGATGATTCATATACACAATATAATCTTCGAAACTATATCTTTATTTTGCTACGCTTATCATAAATAAAAGTTTTAAAATATATATATATATATATATAATTATATATATATAATTATATATATATATAACAAAAGAAAAACAAAAAAGGTGATTTTCTTAAACAAGTACTACTTCTTATGCTTTTTTTAATTTAATTTTAAAGAAACGTTTATGAATAGACATAATAGTATTTGAGATTTAAAATAATTCAGCTATCTATATTTAATTTGACCAAACTATTGAACTCATGTCTCATTATCTTTGTTTCCCACAAATTTAATCGGCCCAAGTCCCGGTTTACGTACTCTCGTGTTCTTGCAACAGTTAAGGAGATTGGTTTGTTCAAAGGAAAAATAACATAAGGAAAAGAAAAGAAAAAAAGAAAAAAAGAAAGAAAAAAAGTAGAGGGAGACGTCGGATTGGTTGGACTCGAGCATCTTTAACGGGGGACTTCTCTTAAACCTCCTAATTAAGAGCATCTTTCCTTGTCCCGAATATGTGTGACGTTGTTGAATATATGTGTCAGTGTCACAGACATTATAGCTTATGATGGATAAGAAGTTTCAGCTATGGAGAGCTAATGATGATCACATCTCAAACACTAAGATCAAGAACAAGCTAGGGATTGAGGTAAGACCGTGAAATTGATACAACATTACGTATATGATATTCACATAATTTATTCATCTATATTACAAGTATATTCATTGTTGAAATGGTGTTTGTTTGATGTCTGTAATAGTGATAGACTGAGTTATGGATGTGTTTGGGCTGTGTAGATAACCTGTGAAGGAGTACTTGTATGTTTTTTGTATGTTCTGTTTTCTTGAATGAGTTTTGTGTGTTCTTAAATGACGAGGGTTGTGTCTGCTTCCAATAGTGGTGTAGAGCATCTTATTGCAGAATGGTGGTATGGGGGTTTACAAGACAGTAGACCTGCAATTTCTTCATTTTTTGTTCAATTGGTGCTAGGACAGTCTATGCCAACCAAACTTGTCAACCAAGTTCTGTGCCAGTTGGGACAAACCATTGATGAGCTTCACATGCTGTCCCAAATGTTAAAGTCCATCAAGATAAAAAACGAGAGCTGCAGTTTCTGTTTTTCACTACTTGGTGTGACTTTCAGCATTGAGACTAACTTGTCTTTTTCGATTTCTTTCTCTCTGTTTATCTGTGTTTATATATTCCTTTTGTAAGAATTTTCGATAGTTTGTTGCAACAAGGATTGAATTCTCGATATCGTAGTTTTGTAAGAGCTATTCAACAATATATATGTTTTCCTTTCTGTTTTCTTTTCTTTGTAAAAGCTGAATTCCCAAGATAGAGTTAGGCAAGAAGAAGTGAACATGTCAGCTCTTATTGTGACTAGCCTACATGTATCCGTTTGTTTGTGTTAGGCGAGTTTTGTCACAAAAGCTAAGCTTTTTTAGTTTTTGTTGGTCTGTTAGTGAGATTGTGTTTGTTTTGTAAAATATAAGTTTCTTAAGAACCCCATTACCATTGGAGGAGACAAAACTTAAGAACTACAATTCAAGTTCTTAACTTTGATAAAAATAAATTTTATTTTTTAAAAATTGTTGGAACCCTTCATAGAGTCCTTTTAAACTTTAACACCCGCTGTGCTTCTAGATCAGCAGATTATCCTTATCTCTCCATTCAGATTTCAATATTTTCTTTAGTTCTCCGAAATTGGCCTTTCTATATATAACAGTGCTGAAATTAGGAACTGAGCCATTAACGGAGCATTAGAAGGATAGTGATTTCTTTGAATTTGGGGTTTTCTTTGTTGATTTGTGAATTTTACTTTGGGTGTTGAATTTTAGAAGTTGGTTTCTCAAAATGTTGGATTCTAAGCTGAGGTTCTTCCTTCAAAGATGTGTAGTGCTTGGACAGGCAAAGCAAGTCCATGCACAGTTAGTTGTGAACGGTTTTAACCATCTTGAACCCATCTTGGTCCACCAAACTCTTCAGTTGACTAGAGAGTTCTCTAGAAATGTTGTAAACTATGTCAAAAGAATCCTCAAGGGGTTCAATGGTCTGGATTCTTTCTCTTGGGGATGTCTTGTTCGGTTCTTGAGCCAGCATAGGAAGTTTAAAGAAACGGTTTCCGTGTACATTGAAATGCACAACTCTGGAGTCTGGAGTTTATCCAAGTTCACATGCTATAACCTCAGTGTTGAGAGCTTGTGGTAAGATAGAGATGGTAAGTTGATTCGTGCTCAGGTGCTTAAAAGTGGGTTTTGTGGCTGTGCATGTTTATGTTCAGACAGGTCTGGTGGGTTTGTATTCTAGACTTGGTTACATTGAGATGGCAACAAAGAATGCGTTTGATGATATTGCTGAGAAGAACACAGTTTCGTGGAAACGTGGATGAAGCTCGCAGAGTCTTTGACAAGATTTCAGAGAAAGATCGATGTTGTGTCGTGGAATCTGATTATCTCGAGCCATGCCAAAAAAGGTGACATGGGGAATGCATGCTCTTTGTTTCTGGCGATGCCTTTGAAAAGCCCAGCTTCTTGGAATATTTTGATTGGCGGGTATGTGAATTGCTAGGAAATGAAACTAGCAAGAACCGATTTCGATACAATGACTCAGAAGAATAGTGTTTCTTGGATTACACAAAATCGGGTGAACGTGAGTGCGTATGGCATAAGGGACGTCGACCGGCCATTCATTTAATGTCTTTTTAAGAATCCCAAAAGTTCTTTCTTTCAACAGTGAAACTGAAAACAAACCTCGGACAAAATCTCAGCCAAAATTTTGTGTCTTCACGAATGTGTGTTCTCTCTTCTCTCTTACAAATCGTTTGTCATATGAAAAGAAACAAAGAAAGAACAAGAGAGTAAAGAGAGAGTCTTTATGCTTCTGTTAGAGTAAGAGAAACAGAGCATACAAGTAAGTGTAAGGGAGATGGTGAACCTCTTAAGAAAGACTAAGAGGAAGATCCTGAAATGTCAACATCTATCCACGGGCGTTTCTTCTTTCTTTCTATTTTGTTTTGCTCGTTGTCTGTTTAAGGCTTTCACATGCCCTTCATTGTTAAACAGCTTTTGGTTTGTAAAAAAAAAAAAAATCGCGTGCCTTGGTAGTCAGTTTTTAAGTAACGTTTTGTAAAAATCGCGTGACCAGATCATGATTCTGATTTCTCAACATGGCCTCTGTTTTCATTACTTAACATGGATAGCAAATTAAAACATTGTGTGTAATTTTGTTAATATAAGTGCATCTTGGACTTAACTGAAAAGAGAGGAGTAGGGTGATGAAAACGATTTTGATGTTTACTACAGAAACAAGTCAACAACTAGACTAAACATATAGGCATCAGCTGGCAATATTTTCAGAAATTCAAACTTTATTTGTCGCATTATATATGAATCACTAATCTTCTTGTTTCCTTAAATCTCGACTGGTTTAGTGTATACTCATCATCTTCTTGTTTCCTTACGACTGGTTTAGTGTTAAACCTTGTTGGTTAGCTCCGCCCTCCCTCTTCTTCCCTTTCCTTTTGCTCTTCCTGTTATTCCCTCCCCTTTTGCGTCCTGCAATTTGCACTAAACTTGGGGAATAAGAGCACATACATGGGTAACAAATTCTTTTTCCTCCAACTCCAAGATTTATTTTTTTCAAGTATCCATTCTCTCCAATGATGTAAGAAGTAGCTGTTTCGTTGTCTCCGAAAACCACAGCGAGTTTATTCGCCTCGTCAATGAAGAAACTGCAATCTTCATCAAACAGAATTTCATCAAGACCAACGGACGGCCCAATAATATAAACTAAGAAGGGGATCCACGACACGGCATTAGGCTCTATCTTAGTAGTACTCCAAATCTCTAACTCTACCGTAGATGTATCAACAATTTGATACAACACAGCGAGTTTCTCTTCTTTGACACAAGACAAAATTCCACAATCATCATCAATATTCTGAGACGGCAGAGACAGAAGCTGTCCAAATCTCTCTGTCGTAAAATCAAAACAGATTAAAAAATCTCTCTCTTCATCTAAATCAGAATCTTTCACAACTACTAGATTTTTCATCATCCAAAAGTAAGTATTTCCATTTAACGTTGTGCCAGGGGAAACAATAAACTATCCCGGTTGGTAATGATATTTAATACCCTCCATGAGTCAGACTTAATATCGTAAATTTCATTGTAGTTCTGGGAAAACCTCAATATCTTGTGATTCTTGTTGTTGTCGCAGCCAAGAGCATACCTGGTTTCGTCTGTTGTGTTTTTGGTTTTTATCCATCTGTTTTGTCCTAAATACGGGTTCCAAACCATGACCCTTGACTTGTCTCTTGTGACGCATAACAATAAGCCATCACAATGACATACTAGAGATATCTCAATGCGGTTATCATGTAAAATACCAATCTCCTTTATTGACTGGTCAACCGATTCTTCACCGTCTTCGTTGAGGATTCCATGGAGATTGAACCTCATTGAACAAAGCCAAAAATCCTTCACCATGAACCCTAGAAACTGATGCTTTGGTTCTATATTACATAGATTCCGATCTTTGGATAAAGCATTCCATCCTTTGCAAGTTGATCTCAGTGCTCCGAGAGAAGTTTTCGGAACCCTAGACAATATCTCCTCTACCAAATCCTGTGTAAGATCGGACATCATTGTCATTGTTTTCAAGTGCGTAGGAGAAATTAGGGTTTTTTTTTTTTTTTAACTTTCAACCTTACATACTCTTTTTTATGATTAATATATGCTTCTTCTTTTTTTTTTTTGTGGTTATAAGGAAAAAACACTTCTTGCCCTATTGCCCACAAAGTGGCTTTTCTTATATAAATAACTTTCAGTAAGATAAGATAAAGAGATAAAATATGCAAATATTTCTAATCCTCGTGAACTGTTAAATATCCAAAAAGAAATTGCAAAGTTTTTCTTTACTAAACTAGTTAAAAATAAACTATAGTTTCTAATAATCTTACTTTTCTTGTTTTTCGCTATTTCAAATTATTTTAGTATCAATAATTTAAATAATGAATAAGAGGAAGAAAAGTGACAGAACAAGTCCCAAAGGGTGGAATACTACCTCAATGACGCGAAGAAACCAAACGTAATAGATGTGTTCGCGCGTGGGACCGAACGGATTTCTCATATGGATGAATCAAGCAACTCCTTTATGGAGAGTGACCCATCCGAAGGATACAATCGAGAATAGAGGATTAGAAAGCTATAGCTTATATGTCGTTTTAATCCTGAGCTGTTTTCAGTTTCCTTTCCATGCAACAATATTGTTATAAACGCTTTTAGATCTCTCATCTCTTAATAAAGACTTGCATAGTTTTACGTCTTTAAGTGCCTAAGCCTAGGGTAACTAATTTAGGAAAACCGAATCGGATGGGGTGGAGCCATGGAAGCCAAATGGGGGAGTATGAAGGGTGTGAAAACCCAAGGGAAACAAGGATCAGCAGTCATAATCGAAATGGAAAGAAGACGGCCGGGACGAGCTATACATGTAACCAAACTCGCGTAAGTTACGGTGGTAAATCACCAATGCGTAGGGAGGATGATTTCACTCGCGAGAATCTAGTTCCAAAATGAATTGATGCTTAATATATTAAAGTGTACTAGCGTATTAGATTGGTTATGTTGGATTAAATTACTATACTATACTATCTAGTTTTGCTTTAAACTCCAAAGAAAATGTGGAAAAAAAAATCACACTGTTTTTTTTGGAAAATTAAAACTTAAGCTACTATTAATTTGATGTAAATTTCAGGTTGGAAAACAAAGTGAATTGTATGTAATCTACTGCACATTGGATTTTGCTTTATAGACGGCAGTCGCCTTACACGGTGCCAAAAGAAACCTTCTAGCTAAGACAGAGTATTTGGAAAAGTTTATTCATTCTTGTGCGAATTGCAAAACCCAGAACAGGTAACCTGTTAACAGGGTTCATATCGAAGGAGTGAGTGTCCGTTGATATCGCCGCCGACGACTCACATTCCGCGACCACCGTCGTTTCCACGCTGTCTCTCTCAAACTCCTCCGACTCCTCTCTCAAGTATCTTCCAAGCAAGCTTCTTCAGTATTTCTCTTGTGGTTTCGTTGATTCATTTTCAAAAGGTCTCTCCATCTCCGATTAGATTGGAAATCGAAATTGGCCTTTCTATATATAACAGAGCTGAAATAGGAACTGAGCCATTAACAGAGCATTGGAAGGAGAGTGATTTCTTTGAATTTGGGTTTTTTTGTGTGTGTGTTGGTTTGAATTTTACTTTGGGTGTTGAATTTTAGAAGTTGGTTTCTCAAAATGTTGGATTCTAAGCTGAGGTTCTTCCTTCAAAGATGTGTAGTGCTTGGACAGGCAAAGCAAGTCCATGCACAGTTAGTTGTGAACGGTTTTAACCATCTTGAACCCATCTTGGTCCACCAAACTCTTCAGTTGACTAGAGAGTTCTCTAGAAATGTTGTAAACTATGTCAAAAGAATCCTCAATTGGTTCAATGGTCTGGATTCTTTCTCTTGGGGATGTCTTGTTCGGTTCTTGAGCCAGCATAGGAAGTTTAAAGAAACGGTTGCCGTGTACATCGAATTGCACAACTCTGGAGTTCCTCCAAGTTCACATGCTATAACCTCAGTCTTGAGAGCTTGTGGTAAGATAGAGAACGTGATTGATGGTAAGTTGATTCATGCTCAGGTGCTTAAAAACGGATTATGTGGCTGTGTTTATGTTCAGACAGGTCTGGTGGGTTTGTATTCTAGACTCGGTTACATTGAGATTGCAACAAAGAATGCGTTTGATGATATTGCTGAGAAGAACACAGTTTCGTGGAACTCTCTTTTACAGGGGTATCTGGAAAGTGGGAATCTGGATGAAGCTCGTAGGGTCTTTGACAAGATTTCAGAGAAAGATGTTGTGTCGTGGAACCTGATTATCTCGAGCTATGCCACAAAAGGTGACATGGGCAATGCATGCTCTTTGTTTCTGGCGATGCCTTTGAAAAGCTCAGCTTCTTGGAATATTTTGATTGGTGGGTATGTGAATTGCAGGGAAATGAAACTAGCAAGAACCTATTTCGATACAATGCCTCAGAGGAATAGTGTTTCTTGGATTACAATGATTTCAGGGTACACAAAATCGGGTGATGTTCAGTCTGCTGAGGAGCTCTTTAGACAGATGTCTAAGAAAGACAAACTCGTCTATGATGCCATGATAACTTGTTATGCTCAAAACGGGAAGCCAAAGGATTCTCTGAAGCTATTCTCTCAGATGCTTAATTTTAATATTCAGCCTGATGAGATCACACTCTCAAGTGTTGTATCAGCTAATTCACAGTTGGGTGATACCAGTTTCGGTACATGGGTTGAGTCATATGTAACCGAACATGGAATCAAGATTGATGATCTCTTAAGCACCTCGCTAATCGATCTTTACATGAAAGGAGGAGACTTTGCCAAGGCATTCAAATTGTTCAGCAATCTAAACAAAAAGGACACAGTTTCTTACTCGGCTATGATCATGGGCTGTGGGATAAATGGCATGGCCACAGAAGCAAACCGTTTGTCCAGAGAGATGATCAAAAAGAAAATCCCTCCAAATCTAGTAACGTTCACAGGACTATTATCAGCGTATAGCCATTCAGGTCTTGTTCAAGAAGGCTACGAATGCTTCAAATCCATGAAAGACTACAACCTGGAACCTTCAGCTGATCATTATGGGATAATGGTGGATATGTTGGGACGAGCTGGTAGGCTAGAGGAGGCATATAAGCTGATCAAGAGTATGCCGATGCAGCCAAATGCTGGTGTTTGGGGAGCGTTGCTTTTAGCTAGTGGTTTACACAACAACGTTGAGTTTGGGGAGATTGCGTGCAGCCAATGTGTTGAACTTGAGACTGATCCTACTGGTTATCTTTCACATCTTGCTAATATATATACGTCTGTTGGTAGATGGGATGATGCAAGGAATGTAAGAGACACAATGGAAGAGAAGAAACTGCGTAAGACACTTGCGTGTAGCTGGGTTGAGAGTTGAATTCGGTTTAGGATCATCCATCAACATCAGTGTTAAAGAAACAGTCTGTAGATTGGGTAAACCAGAATGTGCAAGGGCTTGTGTTGTGGATCAGAAGGTAAAGACTGTCCATGTACTGATCTGGAGAGAAGACGGCGTGGGACTGATAATCAGCTGCATAGGAAGAGGTTGGCATTGGAGTAGACATGAGGTGGTAGTTCTTCTGATTTGGTCTCTGATCTTTCTGGTTTGTATCCCTACAACTACCTGAATAGGAGTGGCTGTAAACAGCAGGTCGGCGACGCCACCGCGGCAACCATCAGGGCTAGCCAACGACTCTCTCATACCCTTATGTATTTGTAGATTTAATTAGTTATGGTCATGTATTGAGTTCAGTAATACTACTGTATTTTGCGTAGTGACCAGATGTCACTTTCATAGAGCTTGCTAGTGGAGTTGCTAAACGCGCAATCACTAAGAGCGCAATCATTGCAAACTGATCCAATTTCTACATCCAAGAGTGAAGAGAAACGGTAGAAAAAGTTGGAAAAAAAACAATCCTAAGTTACAGACCAACATAACACCTAAACCTCTCTGGCAGGTAGAGTCCTAATATAGGAACTGAGATACAGATGATTTATGAGATCTTTGAGGTAGCAATCACGTCAAAGTGATGTTAATGTCATGATGAGAAGGCTTGTGTCGCGGATCAAAAGCTAAAGGCGGTGTCCATGTACTGATAGGGAGAGAAGAGGAGGGCATGGGCCTGATGGTTGGCATTGGAGACGACATGAAGTTGTGGTGGTTCTGCTGCATCGGTCTCTGATCTGGCTGGTTCGTTCCGGGTAAGAAACTTCCAACAACCACCTGAATAGGAGTAGCTGCAATCAGCAGGCCAGCAACACCACCGCCTACAACACGTCCATCAGGGCTAGCCAACGACACACTCATCCCGCCTGTTCTGCTTCTCGTCCCATCCGCGTCACTACTAGGCATGAAGGTTCCAGACAGTGACAATATCTCAAACCGACCCTTAAAAATGATTATAAAAAATAAAATAAAAAATCGGTTAAAAAAATTAAATAAAAGTTTGGTTACGTTCTTTTGCATCAGAGTGATTGAGATGGAAACAACACAACACATACCTCATAGGTCAATGTACCGCCACATGAATCAGGCTGACGAAGTGTAACACTGGAAACGACACCGTTTGCGCATAAAACACAAATAGCTACAGACCTTTGTTGAGAAAACGATATTATCTTTTGCGTTACATCCTATATAGGAAAAAAAAACCAAATTCCCCAATACTAATCATCAATTTAATTATAACATAAACTACAAATTTTGTTAATATAAAATATGTTTCTCCTGACCTCTCCTGCGTTCACCGTCAGAATATGCGGTGTGAAATTACCTCCGGCAGAGGAAGGAGCAGCCCATTCACCTTAAAAAGCACAACATCTCTCCCTCAATATAACATGCAATATATATCACTATTACCGTATATATATACGTATAGCTAACCGTATATGTACGGACAAAAAGTTGAAGTATTAAAAGGTAAGAGGTCCCACTTGTTGAAGTTAGTAGAGAAGCTTTTCTTTTGCATGTCTTAAAACTTAAAAAGGACCCAGAAAGATCCCAAAATATATCTTTCTAAAAAAACTTTAATAGTCACAAGAACTCAAGATTCAGTCTTAAAAATGAAACAAAAGATTTAGAAGAAAAAAATGAAAAAAAAATGATTACCTAAATTCTCGACTTGGTGGTGATACTTTGGTCTGATGAAGGAGTTAGAACTAGTAGTAGTTGCTGATATCATCACTTTGTCAAGTTTCTCCGATACAGAGAAATCGATGACGCGAGAAGTCGTTGGTGTGGCTGATGATATCGGATTTGGGGATAGCGTCACCGCTCCAGCTCCGTCGTATTTCCTAGGGCGTCCGCGTCTCTTCTTCACTGGTCCGCCTGAGTAAGTCGCCGGTGGTGGAGGAGGAGCGAACGAGCTTTGCGACGGTGGAGGAGGAGGAGGAGGATGAGAGAGGGAGGTGGTGGGAAGTGGATTTGGAGTTTCTGATCTCGGAGCCATGTGGAAGTCAGAGGGAGCGTTGGATCTCACCACCGTAACGCCACCGTCGGTCCCGGTGGTTGTTTTTACAACTTCTCCTCCGGTAGTCTCCATATCGACCATAGATTTTAAAGACAGAAGCTTTTAAACCATTCAAGAAATTAAAGAAACAAGAACAATAAACTTTTTTTTTATTTTTTAAGAGAAGTTGAAATTATAATTTAGAAATCAGATTAAAAATCAAAAGAGGAAGAAAAATATGAGATAATAATATTTTCTTGTAGAGAATATTACAATTTTCTTTAGAATTAAAAGCTATGGAAATTATTAGGATGGAATTAGGAAATGTTTGAGAGGAAAGTGAGCAAAATTAGATTTATTTATGCTTGTGTGGTTTAGATGAAAAAAGAAAATCAATATTTTTTTTTGACGGCAATGAATATTTGATTTTTGAATTTTTGGAAATACCAAAGATTTATTTATTTAAAAAAGAAAAGCGTTTCATATATACAATTTAATAATATTTTGGGTTCAGGCTTTCAGTTCATTTCCTTCCTAACTTTTTCCTTGTCTGTCCGTTTTTAATTTAATATTTGAATAAATTAATACGAAAAAAAGAAAATGTATTGTTTTCGTGAAAAGGAAATGTATTTAATAGGGCGTTATAATACAACTCACAATAATATATATATTTTAATTTGGAGAAAATATTTATCATTTTTGTCATTTATAGAAATGGGAACTCGTGTTTTTAGCTGGAATCCGATGGGGGAAATTAATAAATTAAATGAGAGAGAATATTTATTAAATAAGTGTGAGTAGAAGAAAAAAAACTGAAAGTGGGTGATACTAATTTCTACTATTATTTTAAGTTAATTTTGAAAAGATAAAGGTGGCCTGTAGATAAGAGTTTGTTTTTTCTTTTTCCTCTCTAGCTTGTGAATTTTTATATCATTGTTCTTTTTGACAAAATATCATTGTTGTTTTTGGAATATACAGAAAATTGATTTTTAGCAACAATAAAAAAAATTGTAAATACTAGACGACACAAATTACGTAAAGATTTTACTTCTATGCTAAATTGCTAACTAAGCTTAAAACACGACTCTTGAAACAGATTCAACATTTTGATGTATGTCAAACATAAAAACTGTATCGTTGTTACTAGTGTGACACTGTGACCACGGTACGCAACTCAAGTAGTTATCGTTATTTCATACCTTCTTTTCTGGATGCTCCTAGCTAGTGTTTCCTTGTTAATCTTCTCAAATTTTGCAGTGTTATATATGCAAAAATATGTATACATATATTTAACAGTAGCGATATATTTGTTGCTGCTATCTATCAATCTATGCAATGGTCCAAATGGATAATGGATTAATCCGTGACTATGAAGTGAAGTGTCTTCAATTCGTTGCAAGATGATTGAACCATGTGAAGCTAATGTCGTTGTCACCTATTAATCTATGGCGTCCTTCAGATTACACAATCTAATATTGAATTTAAAACTTTAACGAATGAATTTTAGTGTCGACAAAATAAAAAAATTCAAAGAATCTCATATGATAAAAGAATTATCTTCTTTGGTATAACTAATTTTAGTCATTAATTACTCTTCCCAAATCAACTTTTAGTACTATATGTTGTATATAGTTTGAAATTAACAGTGTTATGAATGCTCGGTTTACACAACCAACATTCAATCCCTCATTACACTATTTTCAAGTTCATGATAAAGAGATTTGGAACAGCATCACCCCTCGAAGATAAAGGAAACATTTTGGAAACCTACTGTAATGTTGGATTAGATGAATTCACTGTTGTGCCTCCTTCGTTTATTGTT
>NC_025695.1:10526177-10541686 GCF_000633955.1 Camelina sativa | reverse complement strand
TGGTTTTTTTTTTTTTTTTTTTTTTTGCCAAGGTCGACTCTCAATCATCATAGGCATTGTATATAGTATAACCCTTAAACTTTTCATTTTAAGGATATTTACATTTACAATATAAAAAAGAAAGATACAACAAAACACTATTCTACAATAACGTAACATATATCTAATGTCAAGTACAATATCACCAATAGCTTGAGCTCTCCGGTGAAAGACTCCTCTACTCTTACTTACATTACTACCGGAGATGGAGGAAACATTAAAGGAATCGCAAACAGTTTCACTGATCCACAACCAAGTTACTCGACGTATAAGAAAGCCAGATTTGTTCATGCCATTTTAGAGATCAAAAACAAAACTCATGCACAATGCACATGGCATAGAAAGTTAGGAACCAAGACAATGAACCTGTAGCTACGGATTCTATTCTGTTGCATAATAAATATTTCTTTCTGGTGGAAGAAATCGAATCTGACAACGTTAACGTCTGATTTGATATAGAATTTAATGGTTTTTAGAATGATAATTTTGGTAGGAATAATTTAGTTTTTGGTTTGAATTTTTAGATGTTTTTTGTTTTATTTAGTTGGATATCAACAAACGCTATTGATTTATAAAACCTTGCCCACAAGGCCACAAACACACACACACACAAAACATATAACATGCCAGTCAATACGAACAAAGTTAACAAAACCGAGCCTGAGTATAGTAATACCCGGTTTATGTATGTATCAAAAAGTATGGTCACTAAAGAAACAATATACAATTGAAATTTCCAACCATATATATTTGTGTATAAAATATTTTTTTACTTATTACTAATTCGCATGTTGGTAAATATCTGTAGGAATAGGTTGGTAGTTGAAAAATAATAATAATACATCATATAATAATAATCAGATGTTATTTTTTAATTTTTTTTGGGTGTGATTTGTGATGCGCTCCAACTACTCCATATCATGGTATTGACTTTGAATTTTACTCGACTTTCATTTTCTTATTGGTCAAAAATTTATAATATTTGTCGCTAATTCTGTAAATTGCCATGAATCTGTTCACCGTACTACATCAGTCGTAAGTGTTTAATTAATACATCAACACAAAGAGATGAATGAGCCATAGACAATCTATAGCGTGTCCTTAAAATAATGCGATATTTCAAGCTAAACCAGCACGGACATGTATCTGTTTGGCTCACTATGATATACGAAACTAATTATTATCATTTTGAATTACAAAACAAATTGTTTTCTTTTGAAAAAAAAAAGATACATTGTATAATTGCTTTCTTTGTCAATAATAATATTTTATCACATTATATGCTAATGTAAGCATATAGTATACTATAATACATGAATACTTATAATTTCCAAGGTTTGGCCTACTTTTTTGTTTGAATATTTACACAATGGAAGTAATCATGAATCATAATCGTTTTTAAATAATATACTTTGGGACCACAAAGCATTGACATGTAGCGATTAAAACATAATTTCCCAAAAAAATACAAGAAAATTAATTAAGAAAATAGAGATAAGATCAGAACTAGCAATTTAGTAGTAGTAATAGTGAATTACTATTTGTTTAGGAAGAAATGTGATTAGGTAAAATGTGTTCTCCATAATTGACTACAATTTGCTTTTTAAAATATATATAAGACCATGAGCTAATAATGGAAACAGCCCAATGTAATTTAGTTTGGGCCTAATAATCCATAGTATAAACGTCTCACATTACATCTAATTGTATCATCATTACACCAATGAATAAAAAATACTTTACATAAAAGTCCAATCATACTTTGCAGCTTATATTATATATTATGCGAACCTGACTTTAACCGGCGGTATATGTATGGCAACATGTCAGAAGAACCGGGTTGGTGCAAGTTTCAGATTCAGAAGTCACGTGTATGGCTTGTATTGGTCACTAATGCTTAGCTGTTTGCAACTTTGCTTTAAAAGCCCACAGTAAAGTTAGATTCTCTTTAACTTCTTATTGGATTGTTTTTCTAATTTTGATTCATAGAGAACTCAGAAATGTACACAAGCATACAAGTACAGAGAAGCATGAGTACGATTTTCCCAATTTTCAAATTTTGCTTGACTTCTTCATTCAATTTTTCCAACAATAATGCTGCCTTCAATTATTATTTTTAATTCAAAATAATAATATTGATACCAACAATTTCGAAAAATATTTAATCGGTCATAACTCATAAGTATCAACTATCAACTAATACCTTAAGAATTTTTTAATGTTTGTTATTTTAATCTGTCCATAAGCAAATGACTCATCATCATAGATGTCACAATAATACGTAGGCTTTACGTCATAGGGACGACACATATGTGCCAATAGTTTTTTGTAAACTTTATTTATCATTTTCTTCTTAACCATAACTCTTAATCTTTTGTTTATTGGTCACATGTGAAAGCTTATCTTCATCTTGAAGAAATATTAGACTTTTTAGTTTTTAATAAGCATGCGGAGATAACTTGAGATTATAAAAACAAAAACGAATCAATAAGATTCACACATGTAGGACCCGTTTGTGTCCTTTGCGTAAAACTAACCCTATAATTTAATTATGTAATTTTACATAAACACACTGATTTCACTATTCACAAAACTAATCTTCTAACAACCATAGGTTATATCATAAATATGTACAGATAAAAATATAAATGTTACCAAGATTCTACCTAACACCCCTTCTACTACCTATTGGTCCAACATGGAGACCGACCACCAAATTCTTAACTAACTTCCAACTTTTATGTACAATAATACCTTTTCAAGATATCATCACATTACAACATAACCAACCGGTTCACTATCTGCTCCATATACACCAATTCAACCGCGTGGGTTATTAACAAACACGATTTAATTGGTCTATATGGATCAGCTACTCGGTTAAAAGTATGATTTGATCAGACCCAATTGGTATAGATTTCTCATCACTAGACTCCCAAGTGACACCAACACTGCCCCTCCTCCATTGCGTCCGTTGTGATCTTGCAGTTCTTGATGTTGTTGTTCCCTCTCAACCTCTTCTCGGCAATTAGTAGGGAACGGTTCTTTAACACTTAGATCATTGATCCCAATCTTCTCCCTTATCGATCTGATTATCTCGGGATCTATTAGGTTACCATTTGCATCCGTCGCATAGAACACATTCCTCGCTATACCGTCTTTTGTAGATATTTCGGCTCTAGCAATGTTTAATCCGCTCTCCCTCAATACTCGTGTTACTTCCGCTAACAATCCCGGTCTATCCGCGGTGCATAACTCTAATCTCACACCCTACATAAGAGTTATATAACTTGTAAGTCAGCTACTAGCCTACTATAAACCAATCAGTTTGAAGTTTCTTATAACCAAACAAGAGTTTGTTCATAGTTTCATACCTTAACCGTCCTTCTTTCAATAGCGGCTTGTAAACATTGGATCAAACGTTGTCTCTCCGGTTCCGAACTAACCGGATGTCCATCACTATGTCTTACGTAGAATTCCAAAAACGCCGTTTCTCCAACCGTTCGAATCGCGGCGTGGAACACAATGTAAGCCATATCCGTCAACGTGCAAACAACGTCGAACAAAAGCTTCATTCTATCTTTGCACTGCAAGTTCACAACAGAGTAACCACGTTTCTGAAGATTCTGCACCGAAACGATCGGAGATTTCTCGGTATCAAACTTCTTCTCATAGTCACGGTCCATAAACATCCTCTGGTGCAACCTTCTCTCCATATGAGTGTTGCCACCATACGTAACGCATGTCCTCGTGTTGTTTTGGTAACCATCGTCTGCTTTTAGCAAGTTACGTAACTGCCCTTCTACTCGTTGGACTCGGTCGGAATCTCCATCGATCGGAGTCCCGGAGTTGCCATCTCTAACATAAATCATCGACGCAATTCTCCCGTTATGCGTCCATGCCTTAGCCTCAACAACATCACATTCAAGATCAGCTAGAACAGCGAAAACCTCCGAGAGTAAACCGACTCTGTCTGTTCCGGTTAACTCTAGAGCGGTTAAACCGGTATACCCTTCGGTTTTACAGTAATAAGACGTCTCGATCGACTATGAAATGTAAAAAGAAACGAGTGTAAGCAAATAATATTAAGAAAGTTAATATTGTAATTACAGAGTGATTAATGATAAAATATAAATTTACCTTTTCAATGTAACGGATTAGGTTCTCGTCGGTTAATTTGTTTCCGTTAAGATCGCTCACATGAAAAACTGAATAAGATCGCTCACATGAAAAACCTTAATTTAGTATAGTAATTAATTAGCGTGAGATTAGGGATGAGATTACCATCCATATTCCATTTCCCATCAGAGGAGATGTAAGCTTTTGTAATCCAGAGATTCATATCTGTGAGAAGCTGTACAGATTCGAGCAATATCCCTGGGCTTCTTGCACTATCAATCTTTATATAAAAAAAAAATTAATGAAAAAAATCGTTTTCAATAAAAAAGGAAGAGAAGAGACGAAGACGAAACAGAGGAAGGTTGCGTGAGGGTAAAAAAATAAAACCTTGACGACAGTTGAATTAGGGCAAACTCCATTGTCAATTACGACCCTGCAAGTGACCAAAAAAGACAGTGACCCTTTTTAATTAAACTCACTGTTGTTGTGTATGAATCAAACAGCAAAACAATTTAAATAATATATAAATCTACTGAAATTGTCAATTAAATTTGACTTGTGAATTTACTGTTTATTATACTATTAGATGACGGTAAAGCCAGGTTGTGACGAAGCCTTCCATACAAATTGGAGGGTTGCTTTTTTTTTATTCCAGAAAATTCCTATAAACCTTAATTGTTTCTGAAAACTCATCCTAAGATGATTATATTTTAATTGTAGGTTAAATATATAACAAACATAGATGAAGTAATAATTTCACAAAGAAATCAAGTTTTGAACGATTACAAGGAGAAAAAGAAAAAGTTGATGTTTGAGGAAAGAATCTTTTTTTTTTTCTTCATAAAAGATTATAATCTTCAACATCGATTCTTTTCTGTGATGATGTTCATAAGTAGAAAAGGGCAACAAGATTAAAGAAGATATATATGTACCTGGGCATGTTCATCCGAACAACGAGTTTCTCATATTCATTAGAGCAATCAGATAACTCCATCTTATTTTCTTCTTCTTGCTCCTTGTTTCAGAAAATAATCTTTATACACTCAGAAGTCAGAAACTAAACCTTTTTTTTATCTTTCTGATGTCAAGAGATAATAAAAACAGAACAACTCATGTGCTTCTTCTACAGAGCATCTCTCTCTCTCTCTCTCTCTCTCTCTCTTTTTCTCCAGGGGCAGAGTTACTTCCAAGTCTGTCTTTAGAATTTAATAGGATAAGAAATAAATGGGTAATATATACTACTAAAATAAATAGAAATAGTATAGTATTTATGATTAAAATATCAAGTAGGCGTTAGGACCGAGCTCTAGAAAAAATACATTAAAAGAAAAAACAGACGCTGACCTGTTCCGGCTTTGGAAAACTCTGGGGGATTCCCCTCCCATAGAAAAAAAATCTAAACCATTAGAATTTTCAAAAACAAACTAAAAATCTTTCCTATTAGACTTTCCGTTCTTGTCTCCTGGATTCTTTACCCACCTTCCCTTTTTTCTTGTCTAACTATTTTTGTTTTTATTTTTTATTTTTATTTTACAAAAATTAAAAGAACCGAAAAGAAAAGAAAAAAAAAATCAACGGTTCGGCCGTACGGTACAACCGAACACAAAGTGAACCACTTTGGTCGGGGGGGATCCTACGTGGCGCATGTCACATGTGAGTGTTTTAAGATTTTTACGCGCGGTTTGTCAACGGTAGATTTAACAACGTTTTGAGTAAAAAAAAAAAAAAATTAACGCCGTTAGGATTTACGGGATTTGAGTAGTGATAACAAATAGCCATTGATGTCTCCGGTTCCCCGGATTAGTCGGCTGTCTTCCCGCCAATTTTCACGTTCACACTCAGATATTTTTTTGGGTTATATACATTTTTTTAACTTAAAAATGTATACACCAATAGCGTTTCAACTTTCAACTTCAGTTCTGAAATAATAAAATTTGGTAATCTGATTTTGTTTTCATTGTAGTAATTTGAATATAGGAAATTGCGAAACTTAGAAGATAAAACAAGTCTTGTGTTAGTTTTCATTTTAAATTTAAAAACGCGTTGAAAAGTTGAAGAAAAATTGTGGAAAAATCATGTGTTCACGCCACGGTAAAGAAGAAACGGCCTTTGAAGGGGTAGTAGAGTAGTAGTAGTAGTAGTTGAAGGCGCGTCAAAGAAGTTGGACCCATGTGTACCATTCTACATGTGAGCGACTTTGGTCGGTGTGGGTTTGTTTAATTTATTTATTTTTTATATGAGATACCCAAAACATATTCATTAATGGCCTAACCTTCACCGTCAAAAGATTTAGTCATAAATGAATAAATAGTAACCGTCGTTCTGTTAAAACATTTAATTCTTAGTCCCCATTTATATAATGATTTTGTAACGGAAAGTATCATAATTATCATGCATTAAAGTAAAAACTTGATACAAAAATATAAGTTTGAAAGTGTCATATGAAATGGTTTGAGACTTATTTAAATGGAAACACTCGAGTCGTGGTGGCGGTTGCTTGAGTGCTTGTAGCACCGATGCGTATTTGTCTTTTTATGGAGTCACGCCCATTTTTAATACTCTTCAGTTTTATAATATATGATGTTTTAAAAGTTTCTTTTTATTTTATAATATAAGATGTTTTCAACCACCTTTTAAGTAACTTTTAGATTATTTTTCTATTTTCTTATTATTTATTTTATGTAGTTTTGTTTATAATTGGTTGAACTTTTTTAAAGTAGTTATTTTTTAATCTGCATGTTTTCACTTAAAACATCTTATATTTTAAAACGGAAGAAATATTTTTTAGACACAATTATGCATTTTATCTTTATACTTGAATCCGGGATAGCGGACATGGAGTTTTTGCGTGTGATTATTGTCACAACAAAATATGATATTTTAGGTTGACAGATGCATAGCTTTAGGTCTAAACTTTAAACTATTTTATGTAGAAATCGCTAATGGATGTACAATAATAAAAAGGATAGTTATTATTGGAACAATTCGTTTGAATGTAAAACAACTTTTTTTCTTCGATGTAAATCTCTCTTTTTTTTTTCTTTTTTATTTTAACTTAAATCTTTAATAATCTGTTATTGAGAAAAAATATCCGCAATTGTCGCAGTAAGTGGTGAAACCGGGAAAGTGGGACGCAATTAGCTATCTGGATCTCGATATTTATAGTGTCGGATCTGAGCCGTCGATCACGGTCGAGTTATAGATTCTTCTATGAAATCTGTAAAGAATCAGAGGACAGATAGAGGGGATTAGGATTTGGTCAAAGACAGAACACATGTGGTCGCTGCATGCAACAGTTCTCACTACTCAATGGTCAGAAGAATTACAAGAATAACGAATATAATAATATGCTATCCATTAGTTTCGTATTTTTATATTTCCCATTCGCATTTGATACTAATGAGTGAGATAATTTATTTAGAATGTAAGGAACGTATGAACTAAAAAAAAATAGTAATTGTCAAAGACATTTCAAAGAGAAGAGTGTGGCGTGGGACTATTATTTGGCTTGTAAGTTCAGGCATTTGAACCGGCCAATTTCTTATCATTTCACTTTTCTTATTATTTGACTCACAATTTAGAAGATAGTGACATCTTCTAATCACTTTTAACAATATAATACGTATATATCGTTCTTAAGACATGTATTACACTTATATAAAAAAAAGTCATGTATTATCCAACATTTTTTTAAAAAATATATAGAATATGTAAAGATGTTCTTCAGACTATATTATCTTTTTTTTTTTAATTTTGAAAATGAACCTAAGAATTTTACATTTCGATACAGCGACAACTAACTGCCTGATCACGATCATATATCAAAATTAGGAGTATAGTTGTTGTATTTTTCTTCGAAATAATTTATATTGTTCAAAATATTTAGATAGGTGTAACAACTACATTTATATAGATTTCGTAACATTTTTATTAGTTTTCACTTTTGTCACTAGTTCACTTCATGAAAAAAGATATGACTTATTCTTACGATATTCTAATCGTGTAGCCTTGTAGGGATCGGAAGCTCTAATAAGTTTTCACTTTGAAACAAGTTATTACTTATTCTTAAGATTTTTCAATCGTGTTCCAAAAGTTTAGATAATTAACGACATTGTCGTGTCCACCTTTTGGTTGATGATCAACATATTTGGTAAAACATAACGTGATTTTTGTTATTAGCTTTGTATTTATAGAGGAAAAAAAAACGTGATTTAAGTAATGTTATTAAATTTCTAAGAAAGATGTCGAAGAAAACCCGTTTAACTTTTTGTTTGTCATTTTATTTTATAACGCAATTCTTTTTCACCTTTCTCTAAATATGTTATACTAATAAAATTAAAATGCAGGAGAGAAATAAATGTGTTAAGCACAGAAGGAACATCACAAGCTCATATGCATGATACATCACATGGGGTGTTATACCACTTCATCATCCTCTCAGGATGTACCAAAATCTATCTATCTCATGATCAACACTTAGCCATGAAATTGAAACACAATTTGAACTCTGAAACCAGAATCAGCCTCTCCAAACAGCGATGGATTCCAAAAAATTAATATATCATGTGAGCGACCTAAATTCAAATGAAGTTCATATGTAACAAACAACTAACAAGAAAGAGTCTTAACTTCAAAACCGGCCTTTTGACATATCCCAAAAAAACTCAACGCTATAAAATATTAATAAAACGTTGACAAAACATAAAATAACTCCGAACCACCCGAGTGCGTGTCTGTCTATACATCGATCTATAAAACGAACGTGGTCGTACATTTAAGACTTAGTAATATATCACCAATAAATATAATAAAAACCAAAACCAACCTAAGTTAATGTTAACCCTAAAGTTGAGATATATTTTGAGTGCCCCACACTACTCCTCGGAGATGTGTTTCCGATTCACATGGCACTCACAAGACACAATCAATGTCTTTAGGTTCTTTGTCTACCAAAACACCAAGAACCAAAAAAAACAAGTAATGGGTTGTACTCCAATAGCTTTGCTGTGTATTGGTGAAGATATTTATTTCCGTTTGGTATATGTCACTCCTCATTTCAATGAACAACAAATATATATATATATTTTTAAATACTTGCAGAAGTAAAAATACTCATGAAAATCGATGGAAGCTACAAGTACTGTACAATTTCGTTTGGTACATTCTTGACCAAAGAAATCATTAGTTTAAAAGTTAGATATAGATAAATTCTTTAACACAAAAGAAAGATAGAAGAAAAAAAAAAGTTAGTTAGATATGAATACAACATTTCGAACTTTTGCAATATGGATCCAGATATTGATGCAACTAATATATGAGAAAATGATATACATACTTTATCTATTCATTGTGTTTGCTAAGTAAGATATATATATACATTTAGTGGTGGAGCTAGATTTTTGTTTTGTTTGTTTTTGTTTTGGGTTGGAAGAAGATAATATTAACATAAAAATAAACTACATTAAAATATATGATACTCTTTAAAGTTTAAATAACATTAGGTGGATATTTTTATGTTTACTGAAGATAAGCCAAGGCCCATTGGTCTAATTTATAACAAGAGCCCACTAACATGTTAACAAATACTAAATAATAATAGAGTCAACTGTGTAAAAAGGATAACGTTTCGTAGTTCTTCATCGTCGGAGTCGGAGGAGACCGGAGACCGGAGACCGGAGACCGGAGACGTCATCTTCTTCTTCCTTGGGCATCTCAATTCCTGAGGCCATATTAGCACCAGAAAGCTAAAATGCGCAAGCACAGACGGATCCGTTAGGGTACCGTAAATCAAGCTCAAATCACCGCGTAGGTTTTGGTGATCTTCGTTAATTTTTGATGGTTTCTTCTTCTTTGATCTTTATACAGGAATCGTAATGGTGTTCGTTTCTGATTCGAAATTTTTAAATAAAGCGTATAAGATTACAGTGCAGCGTCGTATTGGTTTTGATTTGAAACTCCGTTTTTTTTTTTTTTTTTGAGTAATTGAAAGTAGTGAGTGAGAATTTTGGTTGAATCAGATCTGAGTGATATATTTAATGTGGGAATGGTGTATTTATGCATTTACAGGGTTTGGTGTGTGTGTGTGTGAAGATGCCTCTCAAGGGTTTAGGCGTTTTGATTCTCTGTATCTGTCTCTCATATCAAAATCAGAATCCAGGTTTGTTTCCTCTTCAGTCTTCACTTCTTCAGCTAACGCTAACATAGTTTGTATAGCTGAATCCTATTCTTTTTTGGTAAACTGAAATCAATGTTGGAGATGTTTCTTTGTATATTCGGGATCCATGTCTTTTGTGGTTCTCAAGATTTCAGATGTAAAAAAAGAGTTCTTTAGTAAAATTCGTCAGGTAATTAAGGGCATTAAACTTTACTGTGGTTTACTGACAAAAAGCCCGTCTAGCTCAGTTGGTAGAGCGCAAGGCTCTTAACCTTGTGGTCGTGGGTTCGAGCCCCACGGTGGGCGCATTTCTCTTTTTTTTTTTTTTCTTACTTTACTTTTTAAAGGCTCTTTCCAAAATCAGATTAACTTTATTTACTTCTCATGTTGGAACGAAATATATAGGTGAGAAAAGCTTTGAATTTCATATTATAAAAACAAATTTGATGATCCAAATGGCCAAAACTTACTAATAAACACACACTTTCTCTAAATAACAACTTACTTACCAAGATCCTTGTTGGTTTTGGTCAAACAGAACACATGTCCTTCATAGGGTATCTTCTGACTCTACCTCCTCCTTCCTTATTTGCCAATCCTTTCTTTGTTGTCCACTTTAAGGCTCACTTAGGCGTAACTATCTACCTCTTTAAACTTGATACACTTCTTCACGTTTAATTTGAGATCCTATCATGACCTTCTTCCTCTGTGTTACAGGTCAGAATCTGTGCTTTCCCAGCTTCTTTCTCCCAATCTATCCTTGCAATAAAGACCAGCAATATCGTAAAACAGACAGAGATTCCAACTAAAAACCCGATCAAGAACCCTTCAAGCCCTTGTTTAGCCTTGAATGCCAAAGCTGCTCCCAAAGGCAAAGCCAAGAGATAGAATCCACCAAGATTCGCATACATTCCTAGCGACGGCTTTGCTGTTCCCCGAACAATCTCTCCGCAAACTACTACTGGGAAGTTTATTACTTCTATAACTGCCATTATCAGCATCATCTTCTTCACACCGTTTAAGATGATTTGGTCATCGTGAGTATACAGAGACCCCCAAACTCCTCTGCACGCTATCATCACTAACGCTCCTATGCAGCCTGAAACAACACCCACTATGAGTGTAGTGTAAGCTGCTCTATAAGCTCCTTTCGGATTATTTGCGCCGAGCTCATTGGACACTCGCGTTGCCACGCACGTACCCAACGAGAGCATCACAGCGTAAAGCAAGTAGTCGAAGTTAAAAACTATGACCAAGATTGATACGGCTTGCACCGGGTTTGGTAACTTCCCAGTTAAAAGGACCAAGATCTCGTAGCACCACCACTCAAGGCACACGGTGAGACAACATGGTCCACTTAGCTTGATCAGTGTCAGCCAGTCTTGAGCACATTGGTCTAACCAGCCACCTTCTTTCCATTTGTTATCTTTCGATCGTTCTGCGACTATCACGTATCCCGTTAGAAGAATCACAACAATGAAATCGGTTATCCAAACCGCCATTGCAACTCCTTCAAGCCCTTTTGCTTTAGAGAGGAATATGTTGATGGGGATATGAAGAGAAGTGGCTGCAGCTGTTGTAAACATGATTGGGAGAGTAACACCTTGTGAGCTTAAATAAGCCTTAAGAGGACAAAGCAAAGAGATGATTGGCAACTCAGGTAGGAGGTAGAGAATATATCTCTTGGCTATGAAGGAAATGTCTTCTCTCTGACCAAAACCAATAAGAATCTTGTGAACATTGAGCCACAAGAAAGAAATTGGTACCGAAACCAAGAGTAGCAAGAGCACTGCCATGAGAAGGGTTTTGTGGAGAAGCTTAAAGTTCTTGGCTCCGAAAGCTTGGCCACAAATAGGCTCCATTGCAGCAGAGATTCCATACAAAACAGCAAAACCAGTAACGTTTGCAAAAGAAAACCCTAAAGAACCTCCGGCTAGGTTAAGCTCACCTTGACGGCCAAGAAACACAGACGTGGTGGTCATCTTACCGAACCACATCAAGTTCATAGCCACCAATGGTAAACCAATTCTCATCTGCAGCTTCAGCTCATGAACAGTGCTCTGTATCAAGCTCTTTGAACAAAACCCTCCCGACACTTCTGGATCGATAGACTCTGACTTTGATGTCTCAGACATCCTTCTTCTTTGAAAAATGAACAATTTGGAAAAAAAAGGAATAAAGAACTTTTAAGAAGTTTCAGCCAATTTTGCGGATATAGTTGTTTGTTTTGTTGATGAAGATAGAATTTGCGTCTGGAAGTGGGCAATGGTTTTGTTGTGTTTGCGTGGAGGAATTTATAAAACTTGCAGATTAAAAGCATGAGTTGCGTGAGAGAGTGATGAGCTAATAATAATCTAAATGTTGAAACAATTATCTCGACTCGAGGAAGGCTTTTGTAACGGCCAATAGGGAGAAATGGTTAAACAAGTTGGGTGGGTTTCCTGTATACCCTTAAGTGCATTGGTGATGATGAATCCATAACAGTCTCATTTCCACTTTTCAATCATATATTTTGTTTTTTTTTTTCTTTCCAAAATGTGCAATTAGTAGAAAAAAATTAACTATTGTTTGTACGAAAATTTGGATATTGATTGAGGAATGAAATAGGGGAAAGCAAACAACAAAACTTTCATGTAAGAAGAGTTTGACATCATCTAATACACCACAAATGTAGTCTTTTAGTTGTGTGGATGGTTTTCAGAACTTGTCTTCACTTGTAGAAATAGAAACTAGTGTAAAACTAAATAATTCACGGAACTGTGAAATAATTAGTTGAACATACAAATAACAAAGACTAATAAGATGTGTTTGAAGAGGATATGTGACCAGTGTGGACCTTGGCTTTATATTTTCCTTTCCAAAAAGCATCAAATAATTGCATAAGGCATCATTTCAAATAAAAACATTATGAATTAAGAAATAAGAATACCATCTTTTTCTTGGATGATTGGATATTTCAACTTTAATTTTGTTGCTTCTCTAAAAAGGTTTTGACTAAAGAGGGCTCAAGGACAAATATAAAAAGATACGATTAGTTAATTTTTATGAAATGACAAGGATTTATCACTGTTTTTCCGGGATTGGGGATTAAAAGTGGTTGTTGGATAAAGTCACAAAACCATAAAGAAACAATCAGGAAACAAAAATTAATATTTTTCACAAACTAATAAATTGGTATTTCATCCTATACCCGAACCATAGTCGACCCATACGGCTAAGTTAACCTGTAAAGTTCTGCTTCCTTCTTATGCGAATCACTTTAGCTATGATTTTTTATTTAACAGAAATTATCATATCCTTTTATCAAAGTTAGATAGCTAATGATATACGAGGACTAATTAAAGAACACAAAAGTATGTGAAATGGAATCTGGTACCAGGATCTTAAGAATTCGCATTCAACAATATATACTCTTACATCGAATTAGAGATGAGAAACAAATAAGTATAATTTTGGATACGTTTATATAAATTCGTTTATACTTTATAGCCTTGATCTTATCGTAAGATCTTCAAGTAATTTAATTAAATATGAGTGAGAAACTGTTCGGGTCCAAAAAAACCCATTCATGCAATGATGGCCCATTTTTTTAAATCTCGGTCACCCGGTCCATCAAAAAGATTAGGCATGTCTAAACCAATAGTAACTTCTTTTAGTAATTTACATGTTTTGTTTCCCAATCTTTTCTTTAATGGACGTTAAACTTCTGGGCGGTTAACAACACTATATAAAATATATAGACATATATATAACCTTGACTTAATCCCTCCTAGTACATATGTTTAATTTTACTAATTTATGATATTTATTTGAGACAATCATATGTATAATAATATATGTTTTTTGTTAGGAAATTGTTTGTCATCGCTGCTGCGTTGCCTGCGAGAACGAACACTGTTAAATTATTCAACATTTTCAAAATCGTTGGAGAAGTTGGAACTTAGAAAATCTTGTGTTGTAATACTATCTTAGCCATTATTAGGTTTACTTTATTTTTTTCTCCAGCCATAGAGAGTTAATAAAATATAACCTATACATCTTTGGACAACTGCCATATCTGGGAAAGCAAAACCTGATTAGAAAAACTCATGTCCTCGTATATTTTAGTTTATCTTGCGGTTAAGTATTATAGTAATACTCTTAAGAAGGTATAATTAACTAAAAAAAAATTGCTGTTTGGCAGAACTAAGACAAGCTGTTCGGAAACATTCTGGTCAGCCAATAGCAAAAGAGAGAGATTAGTGTTCAATATTTTTTGTAAAAAAAAAACTGAAATTTGACCCTTAACGAGCTCCTGAAAAGTTGGAAGATTAGTTATAATTATTGCATATACCAATGTAACCTTTATTGTTAAATTTCAGACGCCCATTATTTGTTTATAATGCAAGATTCCATTTCAGACAATGTTCAACATTAAGCTATAATGAGTTTACTTTTTTCTTTTTCTATATCCTAAAAACAAGAATAAATCCAAACTGAACCAATCAATCCGAGTAAAACATATCGATATGTTAGTCCCACTCCATCACTATCATTCTAAACCAACATAACAGCCTTAGACTAATCACCTCAAAAACAAACATATATTTCTAATTAAACAATATCAGCGTATATATATATATATATATTTACGATTTCATTGATATTCCTCAAGAGAAAAAAAATTACAAAGGCTGGCAATGATATCAATCCTTCCAGATGATTAAGCCGGTGAGTACAAACTAACTTCCGGAGACTAAGACCAAAAGAGGTAAAAACAAAGGGGAAAAAACCGGAGCACGTGAAATACACTACATCCAATCAGTGTATATATATATCTGTTTTTACAGTATTACTTAAATTAGATTTTCTTTATTAGCCCATGAGCGGTATCCAATCCAATCCACAGTTATGGATTTTCCTATGTTAGTGTGAACTGAGTGTTTGGATTTTCCTATGTTAGTGTGAACTGAGTGTTTCTGAACTGAGTATGATTATATCAATGAATATAAATGTGTTAATGAGATTCCTAATGGAAAGAACCCCTTAAATCATGTGAGGTTTCTTTAAGCTTTATAGTTTTGTCGTTAGCTTAACTTGTCTCCAGTTATGCCGTCTTAATGGCCTTCAACAGTTCAAAGCACCCACTTAATCATTAATTAACCCACATGCCTCCCCCGTCCCTAAGTATGACACTGTCACTAGCCTTCAACTTTGT
>NC_025695.1:10497426-10525755 GCF_000633955.1 Camelina sativa | reverse complement strand
CCATATTACTTCTGTTTGACAAAAAAAAACTATATACACGGCTTGTAGATTAGATCACTTAAAATTTTATTTAACATCCACTTGAGGTTAGGAAAAATTAATTTCAACATTTATAAACATAATTGTTTATAAAATATGGTGGGGAGGGACCATTAGTTGGGTTCGTGAGAAAAGCAGAAGCACGACAAGGTTTGACGCAAATTAGGTGTCTTCCACGTGGGACTTACATTTAGATTTACTAGTTGTTAATTAGCTTCATTTACCAACTTTAACTCAATTATTTTACTATCAGTTACCACAATATGTAAATCATTATTCTAAATTAATTGACCCGAAAAACTTTTACTATATGGAAACCATAAGTTTTTGATATTTTCAAATTTTGATTTCTGTTGGTAATGGTTTGGAAAACCAAATAATATGAGAATCATTTTTATGCCCTCTTCGAGTACTGGATAATGGCAAAACCTATAATACTTAACCAAAGCATCTAATACAGAGTATGACGTCAATATATAATATTAATGCCTCGATTACTTACGTTTAATGAAACCCCACATAATTTAATTAACCAATCAACTAATTATCCGTAGAATTCGGGATTGAAAGCAAGCTGTCCTTTTCTCTTTTTAAGCGCTCGTGAACTCATCAAAACTTTGGTTTGATAAGTTTCATGCCTTTCGTATTTTAACATAAAATTAGTCGGGTGACTTCATTTTCCTACAATTTTATTGATTTTTGTAATGGGTCACTAATTATTTAAATTAGTGGTTCTATATCAGGAAATCTGGGGTTCGAGCTCCGGATAATGCGATTTATTAATTGTCTAGATTAATGGAGGTAAATTACAGAGGATCTCCAATGATGCGCAATTATCGCCGTTCGTAGGAGAGCAAAAGTGTTTGTAGTGAATCTAATAAAGTCAGAAGGAATTGCCCATAGTAGAATGATATGTAATTGTTCTCATAATTTACAATCTGTTAGAAAATGCATAATCAAGCACAAAAAATTGGTAGTTTAATCTTTTTATTTAGGAATGTTCATATCATTTATTGTACGACTAGAAAAGTTAGAAAGAAGCATCGGTATATTTTTTGTGATTTGGTACACGTTCACATTTTTTTAGTACAATCTGCTATATAACATACATATAAGGTTTCATGTTTTAAGTGAATCAATTGAAAGTCAGCGTTATAGTTTAGTAGTAGGAGTACTATTTTTGTTTTTTACACAGCAATAGTTTAAGACACGCTATAACATTAGTATATTTTTGATACCAACGTTGATTCTTTTTAATAATGTATCTTTTATTTTTGATACCAATATATAGTTGTCTTAAGTTGGTACTAAAGTTGTTACCAAATACATATAGTGACACACGCTATAACATTAGTATATTTTGAGGTGAGGCCTAAAACTAAATTGCTCGACTACTCGACTAAATTTAGAGGTTGCAAGAAAAAAATTCCGTAACCCTAAAATATAAAATGTCAAACCAAAATTCAAGTGACTAAAATGGTTCATACGCAAAATTTAGACACTAGAATTAATATGAAACTATCAAACTTTACACCCTTAACTCTATATCAATACCATTATGCACATACACGTAGATAAAATTCAAAAAACCTTGCTTATGTTTATTGGCTGGAATAGATCGGAAAATTTTATCGATGTAAAGAAAATAAAGGAGTGGGAAGAGAAGGGCACGTGGAGAGAGGGGGTGAAGATCATGAGAGAGCCGACAAAGGGCATCTCTTTAACACCTTGGAGTTTGTGTTTATCTCTCCCAACAGTTCATGCGATGCCTCTCCTCTCCTCTCTTATCTTCTTCTTCTTCTTCAACTTTTTAAACTCTCTCTCGTGGTTTCGGAATTGTCAGCGACATCTTCGCGCCTTCTTGTTATTTCACGCTCTCCAATGTTCAATCTCTCTCTATATAAACACATGTGTGTATGAACATACTTTTAATAAAGAAACAACTTTAGATCCGGATGATATTGACAAATGGATCGTTTGACTATCAACTAAGTAAAGGCTACACTTATATGTAGCCTATATAGTTTCTTTTCAACGCACAACACTAATTATAACCTTAATGACAATTTTATAAAAAATAACATTAGTGCGGTTATTCATTTAAAGATATTTAAAGGACTAGATTTTAAATAAATTCAACAACACAAGAACATTCATCATCAATATTACAAATCAATCATATGTTAAAGATTTAATATTCCAACCAACGTGTAGTATATATAGGTTATTGATACTTATCATTGAAAGAGTTGTATAAGTTTGTTTGTTGGTGCGTGTATTTATATTCACTAATCGTAATAATTCTATAGCTAATACATGCAATCATTTTTTATTTATTTTTGGTCAAACCATGCAATAATTTAGTTTTAATAATGTATATTTTATTTTTGATACCAGCCTTGCTTCTTTTTTTCTCCTGATAATTAAAAAAAGTTTGAATCCATTGCGCTTTTTTTCTTTTCCAGACAACATGTAATGAATCGTGTTGATACATAGCAAATGATACTCGAATTTTTATGAGTTAATGACCTTGGGATAACCGGTTGAACATTAATACACATAATAAAAATCCCATAACTTGGGCTTCTTATCCCTTGTCCCTTTTTTTTTTAACATAACCCTAGTTTACCAATCAAAAAACCAAAGTTAGACCCACCCACACACATCTCAGTATTAGTTTATATAAAGACCCACCAAACCCCCTTTTCCACTTTCCAAATTTCACTTCCTCCAACTCAAAAAAGAGAGAGAAGCCATACAACAAAAACTAGGTATAGAGAGAGAAACCCTACAAAAATCAAAAGGAAGAAGAGACGAAGATGAAGAAGATCCAGCTTGGATTTCGTTGTTCATCATTACTACTTTCTTTCTTCTAATTCTAGCTAGCTAGCTACTTTTGACAACTTAGCAAGAAAAAAGGTCAACTTAAAAAAAAAAAGATCTGTTCTTATATCGATCAGTATAGTCTCTCTTGACTTCTTTCTATTGATCCAATTCCACACCATTGAATCATAGATCATGGATCCAGTGCAATCTCATGGATCACAAAGCTCTCTCCCTCCTCCCTTCCACGCTAGAGACTTTCAATTACATCTCCAACAGCAACAACAAGAGTTCTTCCTCCACCATCACCAGCAACAAAGAAACCAAACCGAAGATGATCAACAAGGAGCAGGGTCAGGAGGAGGACTAAACAGACAAATCAAGATGGATCGCGAGGAGACAAGCGACAACATAGACAACATCGCTAACAACAGCGGTAGTGAAGGTAAAGACATAGACTTACACGGCGGTTCAGGAGAAGGAGGAGGTGGCTCTGGAGGAGATCATCAGATGACAAGAAGACCAAGAGGAAGACCAGCTGGATCCAAGAACAAACCAAAACCACCTATTATCATCACTCGGGACAGCGCAAACGCGCTTCGAACCCACGTGATGGAGATTGGTGACGGCTGTGATTTAGTCGAGAGCGTTGCAACTTTCGCACGCAGACGCCAACGCGGCGTTTGCGTTATGAGCGGTACTGGAAACGTCACGAACGTCACCATACGTCAGCCTGGATCTCATCCTTCTCCTGGCTCGGTCGTTAGCCTTCACGGAAGGTTCGAGATTCTCTCTCTCTCCGGCTCTTTTCTCCCTCCTCCTGCTCCTCCTACAGCCACCGGTTTGAGTGTTTACCTCGCCGGAGGACAAGGACAGGTCGTTGGAGGAAGCGTGGTTGGTCCTTTGCTGTGTGCTGGTCCTGTTGTTGTCATGGCGGCGTCTTTTAGCAATGCAGCGTACGAGAGGTTGCCTTTAGAGGATGATGAGATGCAGACGCCAGTTCACGGCGGTGGAGGAGGAGGAGGATCAATGGAGTCGCCACCGATGATGGGACAACAACTTCAGCATCAGCAACAAGCTATGTCGGGTCATCAAGGGCTACCACCTAACCTTCTTGGTTCGGTTCAGTTGCAGCAGCAGCATGATCAGTCTTACTGGTCAACGGGACGACCACCTTATTGATCAAAACATATTTATAGACACACACACTCATCATCTTGGCTAGCTAGCTAACGAAGAATCATGAGTTTAGTGGATATATGATTGAAAGGGGTTAGCTTATGAACATTAATAAGACTATATTATGGATTTAGTCGACGAAGATCAAAGAATCAGGATTCAATCGAGCTTCATTGTGTTTGGGTCAACGTTCATAAGATGAATCAGGTTCTTTTTTTCTTTAATTTATTTTGGTTCGTTTTTTAGTCCATAGATCTTTCTATGATGATTTGAGTAACACTTTTCTTTATGTATTGGTTTTTATCTGATGAATTATCATTGCTAGTTTGCATTTGATTCGTGTGTGTCGTTGGCTCTCTAAGTATGGTTTTTATCAACATTTCATGGTGTTTTTTCGACAATTTTTATAGCTCTTAACATACTAAATATGAAACTATTTAGATACAACAACTAACTTATCAACATTATATTCCCAGTTTGAGTTTTCGATATAGACTTTCACTTATATTACTAGTCATAAAATTAAGTAGAATTAATCAAGACTTTCTACTTTTTTTAAAAATCATTTTAGCTACCTAGTATATTTACACTAGCTATAGTTAGATATATGATATATAATCATAGATAACTTGGGATGATTAGTTACTGTTGTCTATGTCCAACGGCTATTTATATGTGTAGTTCTGTTGAAGTGTCTAAAAAGTTACTTTCCAAAATTAGAAAGGAACTTGTGTTGGTTGTTATTATTAGTTTACATGAAAACATTAATATATCTGTAAGTTTAAAACATGTACTTATATTATAACGAGAGTTTTCATGTCGTGCTTAATTACTACTTAAACCCAAAATCAATCAATACTCAATAGGTCAATGTGGATAATGATTATCCTAATAATTGGTTATTACATGATAATAGCTAGATGTGTATCAGTGTTATACACATGTCGTCCGCTCGGACAGCAGTATACATATATAAAATAAAGACGATATACATTAACATTACAACATGTATGAATAAACTCTAAATACATGAATAAATAACAATCTTTGATATGTTTATTTAAATTGTGTGTAAGTAATATATGCTTTAAAGAAAAGCTGCAATATACCGGCGGCTTAAACGGGAGGCTTACAATTTACGAGAAAAAATAAAGAGGTATGGATAATGGGGGCTTTATGTGCATGTTCTCTCTACATAGGCAAGTTTGGTATGTCCGTATCTTCATACATGCATGTTCGAATACGTATGGTATGGATATGTCATATGTGGATAAGGAGGAGACTATACAATTATTCAACTGCTGCCTTACTCGTGAGGCTTGCTCGAGAGAAGTGAGTACCAGGTTCTTTTCGTGACGACATACGCGAGACTTATACGATCTCATATATATGGAAAATGTAAAAGTCACCGCTAATATAGAAGACACAATCACTCAATTCTGATTCATAATCAAAATGGATTAAAACGGAAACTAATACTATTTATATGACATCAGAGTTCAATAAGGCCAATCAGATATTTGTTAATCCAAAACAAGGCGAGGTTTTAATCTAAGGTGAATGAAAATCAAAAGAGTGATTACCTCGAATTAGCTTTCTAGGAATGGATCTCACAAAATGTAAAGAGACAGATATGAAATATCATTCATCACTGTTAATTGCTCTCAGTGAAAAATTCATGATTGTTCCAACTGTTGCTTATACACGTACGTGAAGTTAAATTAAATAAAACGAAAATCAATCTAAATAGCTCGTTAGCAAAAAAGAATTCTCTTCTCAATCTTACATGTGGGCTTACAGACCCATAATTATATTTAAAGTAACATATTTTCAGGCCCATTATGCTATCATGTTGATAAAATAAGATAAAACACAAAATATATGCCCTGTTCTAATTTATATTTCAAGAGCAACATTGTGGTGTTTATAGAGAACATGAAATTTGTGTTATGCGTTGATCTGGTATGAATTAGTTAGCTCACTTAAGAAAAATGGATTTTTCAAAGATAAAAAGGCTGAAAGCAAACTAAGTTTTCATTCATGTTTATCTTTTTTTGCTAGAGTGTGTGTATGTAAAAATATTTGTGGAGAACCGAAATGAGGGAGTGAGAAAGTATCTCTCTCATTTGGATTTCCACTAATATTTTTGCATGTTCATATTATGGAGGGTTTAAGATGGAAAGAACCTTTAATTTTTTTATAAGATTAGTGATGTTTTCTTTTTACTAGAGGTTTTATTAACCCTTTTTCAATTAAAGCCTCTAAAAACCTTTACTGTACCATCTTAGAAAAGAAGAAGACACATATTTATTATGTAAAAATGTTATTGGGAAGTTATCATGTTCGAGATTCTCATTGGACATAATAATTTTCCAATAGTCTTTTCACCAATAGATATTATTGCGAGTTTAAGATTGGAAAACTCAAGGGGAAAAACAATCTGAACATTGCCTGGATGGCTGTCTACCTGTCTTGCTGTTAGGCCTGGATATTCGGGTACCCGTTCGGGTTGGGATCGGATATTTCAGATTTTCAAGTTTAGAGATATAGTATCCGTTCGGGTATTTCTAGACTTCGAGTTTAGATCAGATTCGGTTCGGATATTTTAAGTTCGGATTCGGATTACCCGAAGTTCACAAAACTCAAAATTTTAGTATCTAATTTAGTCTAAATTATTCAATAATACACAATATATCTAAAAATTTAGAGTATTTTTTACCCAAATTTACGAATAAACAGTTTAAATACTTCAAATTATCAAAAATATCTAAAAATATGAATATTTTGAACACTTATATTATTAAAATTATAAATATTACTAATATATTACTACTATATATTAACAATGTGGATATATTTGGATACCCGTTCGGATCTTGGTTCGGATCAGGTTCAGGTTCAAGTTTTCGGATTTAGAAATTTAAAACCCGTTCGAGTATTTTACAATTTCGGATATGGGTTTTTTGGATCAGATTCGAAGATCCAATCCGGATATTTTGCCCAGACCTATATTGCCGTGGTTCTTTCGTGAAAGGTCCATCGGTAAGTATCTTTTAGTGTATATTGCCTTGTGAGGTGAGGTCTATATTGAAACTGTAAAACTGAGATAAGTCAAACTCATTGCCTTTAGTTTTAAAATATGGGTATGCATCTTGAGACGTAATGAACCTTTTGCCTTTCTTCTTCGTTGGTCAGAGACTATCAAGGAGTGTGGACTCCAACGATGCAGAAGCAAAAGATACAAAACGTTAGTGACCAATTGATTGAGACAATGAAATAAAATTAAGAACCAAACTTCATCGATTCACTTTATTATGGAACCAGATTCATTCTCTTTCCCATTGAAAACAATCCAAATACAACCCCCAAACCGATTTCAAATACAATTTTGTTTTGAGTAAATTCACCGCCAAATCGTTTGAAAACATTCGAATGTTTCAGAACCTTTGAAGTTTATCAGCCTTAACCACGGGATTAGCTTTAGCAATCGCTCCACGACCCATTTCTTTGAAATCAAAGGTGCAATCATGAGTCTCGGGATACCGATGTTCCCCGCAGAAAGTGCTGCCGCATTTGCACTTAAACCCCATGATCCCTACCTTCTTGTTACAACACAAACACCTGTTCGGTCGTGCAGGTCTCGATGGCTCGTTGTTCTCATCAGTAACCGGAGCCGGAACCGCTTCTCCTTCTCCATCTTCTCTTGCAGCAGATGATGGCTCAGCCACCACAAGGACGGACTTTTCTGGTAGTAGTTCGGGTTTCACAGAAGGTTCTGCTATGAAGAGCCTACGAGGAGGAGAAAGAGAAGGAGCTGATGATGGCTTGAATGACTTCTCAACAGCAGCTTTGACAACTACAGTTTGAGTCTCCTCTGCACAGAAGCTTCTGTAACACTTGGAACATAGGTCCATGTTCGATGGTGATCCAAAGAAACCACATCCGCCTGCACATAGCTTTGGCTCTGATGCTTGCGACTGCGTGAAGCTTGTGCTATCGTTTTGTTCAGATCCCATTACTACTCTCTGTTTTTTTTCCTGTACATATAAAATCAAAACCCAAAACAAAAAATAAAAGTCAAATTCAGAATCTTACAATTTCAAATTTTCAATCATAAGATCCAAAAATCCCCTGTAAATTAAAAATAAAATAAAATTCAAAGTCTTTTTATGTCAGAAGATCTTTTTTAAGGTTGTCGGGTTCTGTAAGATGCAAAGTACACAACATCTGACTTGATTCGTTTTTATAACCAAAACCAAACATTAGATCGAGTTTGGGTATCAGCTACGTTCCTAACAATTCCGTTACCAAATTAACACAAACCAACCCAAAAAAAGCGTAAGAGTAGATCTGCGTTTCCGATAGACACAAACTGACTAACACTAAGATAACACAAGGTTATTGTTCAGATCGGACAAAACACACAAAATCAAACAATTCAATCAAAAAACAAAGACAAAAGAGATTGTGAATTTACCTGTCGTGAACCAGAGATCTCCTTCTTCTGATAATTTTAAAAGATTTTTTTTTTTCTTCTGATCTTAATAAGAAAAAAAGAAGTAATCTTCGTGAGATGTGTTGTTGTTATATGAACCGATGATAAATAAAAAAGGCAATTGAGAAGGACGAGGAGACCTTTCGTAATCGAGAAGAAAAGAGAAGAAAAGAGAAGAAAAACACAAACACGTAACTATGGAGGAACATACATCTGTGTGTGTGTGTATTTATAATAACTTATTTCTATGAGTCACACGAGTACGGTTTATTGTGTAATGTTCCTCTACACCGCCATCTACGTACACCTTTAAATATCTTTAGCCGTCCGATTCTGGATTTATCATCGCGGGGATGGCTGATTGGAGAAAAGAATTGTAATATTTACAAACTTATGAGGTCAAAACTGTCTTTTCATTAATCTTGTACATTTATTTTTCGTTTCTTCTAGACTCTTCCATTGATCTCTAATAGTATACATTTTTTTTCCTTTTTCTCTAATATACATTTAACTTTTATAATTGACAAAAATTACAATATTGGTTTAATTAACAAAATTTTAAATGTCTGTATATATGGCCTTGGGGTTGTTTAAAGCAATGATTAAGATGGTATTATTGGTGGACTTTTTTCTGGGAAGATAAAAAGATAAAGATAAGATATGCCTTCGTCCTCACGCTTTGGCTTGGTCTAATCACACGATTAACGAACGAGTTGTAAAGATATTAGTGGAACTCAGTTTTTTTCTTAATTAAACATTTTGGATTTTTTTTAGTCCCTCCCTAGTCCCTACCAAGAATTGCTCAACTACCCTGCTTTTTTTTCTCATACTTTTTAAATCGATTTTTAAAAGACATTTTTTAAATAATTTTGTTGATTTAATCCTATGTGTGAGTGTGACACAATGAGTTTTCTTTTGACTATTTTTGGGCATGTTTTACTATCTATAATCTAACATACTACTACACAACATACGAATTAATAGCAAATTAGCATGCATGCGGAGTTGTTTGATGCGGTAAGTAACTTTTAATATCTGAGTCAACGTTTCCATACTGGGAAAAAGATTCTCCACTTTATATTTGAGTCAAGTCTATGACCCAAAACAACATTTTCACTACTACAAAGATTATTTATGGCATTGGTATTAGTTACTCATTAAGAGAATAATCAGGAAGATACAATATATATACGCTCAATATAATCTTGTTTGATATGCAATCTCTAGAAATATAAAGCAAGATCAATTGAATTATATACCACATTGGCAATCCTCGAAGATCCAGCTGCTTCTCCGACCACCAAAAAGGCTACACTCAGATTCCTGCAATAGGCAAATAGCAAACTAATCATATAAACCTTACTCTCATCCCCAATCAGGTGTTCTATATCAAGCAAAAGCCAGCTTTACCCGTCTGTAGAAATGGGACAATAGATATTTCACTTCAACGATTTTGCTAACACAAAGATGTGTATTAGCCTCTCACGGTTTTTCAGAGACTTCAATCTTGGATGACAACTTGTTGATTCGAAAGGCAGCGATGCACAAAGTAATATTACCGATCACAGTTAGCGCTGCCTGTAGCGCGACCAACACCTAATAATCCATCCCCCACCATTACAACATTCAGTGAGAGTAAAGAACACAAAACACACTTAAACAAGAGCTTAGCCAGTGTAAAACCAGATAATCTGATTACCAAAGGGAAACAGACTTATAGGCAAAGCGAGAGTAAAGAAGGTTTTTGACCTCAAGAGATTCATCATTGTAAAAGAAATGCCATGTGCATGCGCAGAGAGCTCCACCAAGCAAATGTACCTGTTCAAGAACAACAGCAAGTCTATTCTTCAACCGAAAAGCTCAGAAATTGAAACCATGAGCAAAGCAATCAAAATACAAAGATGTTGAGAGCTCACCATTCCCCATGAGAGACCTTTCCAAGACTCATAACCCTTTCTTTCTCCATATTTCCATACCAACGCCATAGCCGTGATCCTTTAGTACCAAACAACAACCAGAATTAGGAAGAGATCACATTTTCTAGTATTGTATGTTAGCTCCACGACTGCATTTTTGAACTCAATCTGGTTTTGAAATGAGTTTATCTATGAAGTAATCACAAAGTTCAATATCTAAATGCAAAGTCTTGATCTTTGCGATCAGTCTTAACACACTATGGCATTCTGGTTTGATCTGAGCGAGCACATGAATACTCACAAAACCAGATACACTAACGTGTCACTATAGGTTCAATGTTGTCAATAGGAGCAAGGGAAGAAGGAGAAGAACCATTCGACAACGCTGGAAACATGAACTGCCCAAGTGGGTAAAGACAACGCATTAGCCGGTTCGCTTAACTGAAGTGAACCCACCACCGCCGCCATAGCACTAGACTCTGGTCCCGCCGCGACGAACGCAGCCGCAACCAAACCGGTTCCGATAAGACCCGACAACGCAATTGGGTCATGGGTTAAGCTGCGGCTCCGAATCCGACGTTCGTTTAAGGTTGTGCGAGGAGAAGATGAACTGGTCTGTTTGATCGGAATTCGCCGGTAATTGGGTTTCGCGCAGCAGAAGAGAAGGGTGGCTGTTGAAGCAATCGCCATGGCTCAGGTTCTTTCCACAATTTTCAATTTCCCAAGTTCTGGTTTAATTTAAACCGGGTTTGTCGCCGAACCGTCTTTTATTACTTCCTCGGTTGTGTAAGAAGCTTTTGGTGATCGAACATCATCTGCTTATTTCAAGGAAATCATCTTCGCTTAGCTTCACTATTTCAGAACATCATGTATATGGAAAACAATAACAGTTTTGTTATAGATTAGCTAAATTGTCTAGACGGGAGTCAAAACTACTTGTGATTATGTCTCAATCAAATGCCTATTCTGTTGTTAGCATATGCATAGTAAACTTAAAAGGAGCACTCACTGGGGTCACTTTGCAGTCACAGGATCTTCAGTTCGGGGAACTGGAGGAGGAGGCTGAACAGTATTCATTCTGTTTTGGTTGTACACGTTTGGCGATGAAATGTCATCGAGACCAATTTCACGCTCAAGGGTACTTTTGAAATCTCTTGAAACATCCTACGAAAAAGACTTGTAGTAAGCAATCAAAAATAGTTGACACATACACAAACCTACCAAAACTATTCTCAAAGTGTTGAGATAAAAAGTAAACCTGTAACTCTCTAATCGTTGGCTGAAATGTACGCAGAGTTTTTCCAAGATTCCGAGCTACCTGCACGGATCATAATAGCAAGTAATCACTTCTTCAAAGATTCTAAGCAACTGTTAAAGACTATCTGGAGAAGAAACATTGACACCTAGAGCTCTTTTCTCTTCTCATTTCTAACACTCAGACTCTCAATATCTCAAATTCTCAGTAAAGGAGTGGAACTGAACTTGCTCCCAATTAAGAACATTGATAAAAGATTCAGACTTCAATCCACAGAGATTCTAACAGAATTAAGAAACAGCCTTATCTTTACTCCAATTCTCATAAGCTAAATCAAACAGTACCAATTCCTAATCTTCTAAAACCTAAAAAAGCTACGATTCCAGAACCAATAATATGCGAAATCTGATGAAAATTATCAACATATGAAAGTCTTTATTTTGTTATCTTTACATCTTTATTTCTCTATGATTGACGCAAGCAATTATAAAGTTTCTGTGGAAACGATTCTAATGTTCTTATATGCTTTAAAATTAGCGAAACAAAATTCCTCCAAACCCTCAAAGATGGGAACCAAACACTCTTGCAAACTCATCGATAAGGTGTCGTTTAACTCTCTTATCATTTTCCCATGCTTTTCTGTTTCTTGCGTCACACTCTCTCTCAAAGACAGCAACTCCGGTCCAAGCATCACGTTTGCCGTCCGACCAGAATTAGTTTCCGGAAAAACAACCGCGGTTCCCCAAATCTCCGCCACTTCTTTCGTCTTCCTCTCTAACTCCTTAGACAATCTCTCTGTTCTCTTCCTCTGTTTCTCTTCCTCTACTTGCTTCAACCCTAACCCTTGAAATCTCGATCTCATTTCTTCAACAGCACTCAACACTTCAATCTCATCAACATTCTCAATCTCTCTTAACCACTCGCTGCAAACCTTAAATATCTTAGGAGCCTCGGTCTCCGTTTCATCTTCGTCCTCCATGATGTTTAAATTAAGCCACCTGTTCAAGAGGTTAACGAAACCTCTTTGTGCATCGATGTAACCTCTCAAATATTCTTTGTATCTTCTAATTTGTTCTTCAACCTTCTGCGTTGCTTTCCTCGAGCTCGATCCTTTTTCAACAATATGAACACAAGACTTGCTTCTAGTGATCACTCGAAACTGCTTGTGGTGACATTTCGCCAAGAATCTCCACATCTTTTGGAATCCGTTGATGACCTCAATCACCTGAACCGAAAGCTCGTCGTCTCTTATATTATGAATTCTCATCGAAATCGATTCAACTGCTCTAACCGAGTCATTAATCTTGGATAACAGGCGTTTAAGCACAGTCTCGGCCTCGTCAATGTCGCTTGATTCTGCTCCGTTGTTATCAAGAGTCTGAACAATCTTGTACGCTTCGTCATAAGAAACCCTAAGATATTCTTCAACTTTAACTTCTGCGTGAAGCTTCTTTTCCCACATACAAAGCTTCTCTAATGTCATGGAGAGTGTAACAGCAATATCATCAAAGCGAAAACGGCGTGTCAACGGCAAATCACGAGTCGAATTCCCGGAACTACCAAATCCCTTTGAAGCAAATCCCTTGAACTTTGATCCTAAAGGTTGATGGTTATCAACTCTGCTAACTTCAAGCAACTCGGAGACTTCATTATTATTACTCTTAGCTTTCTCGCTTATACGATTGATCCTTTCTACTACATTCCTAAGATCAGTCAAGGACAAACCAGATGATTCCGAAAAGGAAGAAGAAGAAGACTCATACGCTTCATCAGAACCATCCTCCTCATCTGATCTTGTCACTTCTTCAGTAACACTCTCTGGAGTTGTTTCTTCGGTCTCATGCGCGCAAGTTTCATTAGAATCATCAACCTCACCTGAAACTTGACCATTACAAATGTTTGCTTCAACATCTATCTTATCAACTCCACTAGCAACCGAAGAGCTTGTTTCAGCATTCTTCTTCTTCTTCTTCTTCTTCTTCTTCTTCTTCTTCTTCTTCTTCTTCCTTGGATTCTTCCTTATAAGAGTACAATCAACATCACTTTCAGCAGGTTCCAAATCAGGAATCCCTTCTCTCTCCCTAATTTCTCTGAATCCATCACTCTCAACCTCATCATCTCTTTGATCCGGTACGGTGACATCACATTGCGTTTCATCCTCCGGGGAACCGTACAAACAAAATATATCATTATAACCTAGGAAAGGGTTCTGTTCATCAGCAGAAGAAATGTTTTTCGAACCTTTCCTCTCATCTTCATATGGATCATTCACGCACTTTGCCCCCTCAGACCCTAAACCTTCTTCACTTGAATTCTCTATACCCTCTTGACCATTGTTACTTGAACCACAAGTTCCACCTCCAACCACGTTTTTTTCCGGATTCTGTTCGTCATTGTTTCTCAACGGAGCTGTTTGAGGCTGATCACATACAAAACAATCAGAATCAGAATCCGAGTTTGATTCTGATCCAGAACAGACAAGATCGCTACTTGACGAATCATCATCTGAATAGGGAATCACAACCAATTCCTTATGAACAAACTGGTTAAGAGCGCTAGTGAATTCTACAAGAGAACTAAAGTAAAGACGATGAGATTCCGCTAAGAGATACCTAGCATCTCTCGCTGCTCTTATCAAATCCTTCCTCTCCTCACACAGATTCAACAATGGAGTATTATTATCTCCCTTGGAACCAACAATACCCATTAATCTCTTTTTCAAGAAAAAAACAATACCCATTAATCTTCAACAAACTTGATGAATCTCTCTCGAAACCGGATAAAACCCTAATTTGATTTCCTCGCTTTAACAACCGATCTTTCCTGGATTGATTGAGTTGAGGTTGTACCTTTTGACGACATCACTAACAAGTTAAACCTTGGTTTGGCAGAAGTTACAAGTTAAACCCTAATTCAAAAGCAAATTCGATTGTTTTGTATAGCGAGGCTGAATATTCCCCTGTTAATTGGAAAAAAAAAAAAATCAAAGTCTTTTTATGTCAGAAGATCTTTTTTTTAAGGTTGTCGGGTTCTGTAAGATGCAAAAGTACACAACATAACATTTGACTTGATTCGGTTTTATAACCCAAAAAACAAACATTAGATCGAGTTTGGGTATCAGCTACGTTCTAACAATTCCGTTACCAAATTAACACAAACACCAACCCAAAAAAAGCGTAAAAGTAGATCTGAGTTTCCGCTATACACGGCTAACACTACGAACACACAATGTTATTGTTCAGATCGGACAAACACACAAAACCAAACAATTCAATCTAAAAACAAAGACAAAAGAGATTGTGAATTTACCTGTCGTGAACCAGAGATCTCCTTCTTCTGGTAAATTGTTTTTTTTTTTTTTTCTGATCTTCTTCAGAAAAAATAAAGTAATCTTCGTGAGATGTGTTGTTGTTATATGAATCGATGATATAACAAAAAAAAAGGCAATTGAGAAGGACGAGGAGACCTTTCGTAAATTCGTAATCGAGAAGAAAACAGGAACATACATTTGTGTGTGTATTTATAATAAACGAGTCACACGGTACGGTTTATTGTGTAATGTTCCTCTACACCGTTAAATATCTTTAGCCGTCCGATTGTGATTTATTATCATCCTGGGGCTGGCTGATTGGAGAAGGAATGTTACAATATTAAGGACAAATATGAAACTAACCTTAAAATGGGTAAAAAATTACATTCAATTGTCATTAGAAAAACTTAATTAAAATAAATTAATTAATTAAATAAAATTAATTAATTAAAAAACAAAATTGGGGACCTATAAAATAAAATAAATTGTAGAAAGTAAAAAAAAAATCTATTAGAATCAAAATAGCTCTGACGCTTGATCACAGTGCCGAAATTGCTTTTTGCACGGGTTTTTAAAGGACGATATTATCGACATTTTGATACTTTGGATCCAATTAAATCTTATTCGCTGTCCTATGGGTGGCGAAATATAATTTCTACTCGCTCTCTGGTTAACAAAGGACTTACTACACGAGTAGGATCTGGGGTTTCCATCTCTGTATGGACTGGTCCTTGGATCCCTGCTCAATCCCCGAGACCAGCATTGAGCACATGATCGCCCTCTGATCCTCTGCTTCGAGTTGCAAATTTCATTGACAGGAGCTCCAACTCCTGGGATATGACTCAGTTTACGGCTACGTTTGTACCGGAGGATGTTGCTATAATTTCTGCCTTACCGTTGCGACAATCGGATAAACCGAATTTCCCGGGATGGCACTTTACTAAGTCTAGTAAATATTTGGTTAAATCAAAGTATCATTGTCTACGATCTCTTCGGACGTTTTCCTCTGGGCCGACCACTTTTGGGCCGGATATTACACCTCTTCAAGCCTTTATGTGGAAAACGAAATGCCCGCCAAAACTTCGTCATTTCATGTGGCAAATTCTATCGGGTTGTGTGGCGGTTACAGTTAATCTACGGAAACGTGGTATGAGTTGTGATGCCACGTGTGGTCTCTATGGTTTTCAGGAGGAGACAATTAATCATACTCTCTTTGAATGTCCGCTTGCTAGACAGGTTTGGGCTCTGTCGCAGTTTCCGACAGCCTTGGGTGTTTTTCCATCGGCTTCAATTTTCACAAACATGGATTTCCTTTTTTGGCGGTTTCCAAATGTCACAACACATGAATTTTTCCCCTGGATCCTGTGGTATATATGGAAAGCGCGTAATGATAAACTTTTCAGTAATCTAGATTCTAATCCCCTAGCGATTTTGAGGCTAGCGGAGGATGAGGCAAAAGCATGGGCTTTGGCTCAAACAGAAGATTTAATGGTTGCATCGGCTGTTACTATTGAGGTTGTTCCCCGGGGAAGCAGGGGCTTCGGTGGTCCTAATCTTTTGGCGAGTTATATTTGTTTTGTAGATAGTTCATAGAAAGCGACATATAGTTATGCAGGAAGTGGGTGGTTCTGCACGTCGCCCTATGGTGACGTCCCCACTATGGGAGCTGCCAATCTTCGCCGTAGTCTGGCTCCTCTTCATGCTGAGATTGAGGCCCTTGTCTGGGCCATGCGATGTATGATTGGAGCGGATAACCAATCTGTTATTTTCCTCACCGACTGCTCCGACTTAGTGAAGATGGTGTCTTCGCCTTCCGAGTAGCTAGCTTTTACACCTTATTTGGAGGACATCCAGGCAGATAAGGAGGAGTTTGTCTCCTTTTCATTAGTCTACGTCCCGCACTCACAGAATGGTAAAGCGGATAATCTTGCGCGACGCGTTCGCACAGTTCCGCATTTAGTCACCTATGTAAACAATGTCCCTTCGTATTGGCTTGTTTGAGCCAATCTTGTTTCCTCTGTTGTCAAAAAAAAAAATGAATCAAAACTAATTTATATTTAAAAAAAATTAACAGCTAAAATTTTAAAAATCTAATCGAATAATGTTAATTGGGAAGTACAAATATTAAACTAACCTTAAAATGTGTAAAAAATTACATTCAATTGCCATTAAAAAAACTTAATTAAGATAAATTAATTAATTAAATAAAAATAATTAATTAAAAAACGAAAATTGGGGACTATAAAATAAAATAAATTGTAGAAAGTAAAAAAAATCTATTAGAATCAAAACTAATTTGTACTTAATAAAAAAAATTAACAGCTAAGATTTTAAAAATCTAATCGAATAAAATCTATATAACTACAAATTTTATCAAAAAAAATTTCGGTTAAATTTTTTTTTATCTAAAATCAAATATAATAAAATATATAAAATTTTAGTTTAATGGCTTAGATTTTAAAAATTAAGAAATAAAAAAATAAAAGATATAGATATAGTATCTTATCTATTTAAAAAAAGTTATATTTTTTCTTTTAGCTACCGTTCTATTTGTTACATGCAAATGTTTTATTGAAAGGTTTTCAATAATTATTTTTAAAATACAATAATTTTAATATAAACAAACTGAACTTTTAATCACAAATCTTTATAAATAACATAATAACAAAATTAATAATTAAAAAATTTCATCAAAAAATTTCAGCGGATTAGTACCTAGTTGTTAATATTTAACAAACTTATGAGGTCAAAACTGTCAATCTTATACATTTCTTCTAGACTCTTCCACTGATCTAATACACATTTTTTTTCCTTTTTCTCTAAATGTACATTTAACTTTTATAATTGACAAAAAAAATTCGATATTAGTTTAATTAACAAAATTTTAAATGTCTGTATATATGACCTTGGGGTTGTTTAAGCAATGATTAAGATGGTATAATTGGTGGACTTTTTTCTGGGAAGATAAAAAGATATGCCTTTGTCCTCACGCTTTGGCTTGGTCTAATACTCTAATCACACGATTAACGAACGAGTTGTAAAGATATTAGTGGAACTCGTTTTTTTCTTAATTAAACATTTTTTAGTCCTCCCTACCAGGAATTTGCTCAACTACCTGCTTTTTTGCTCCTACTTTTAAATCGATTTTTAAATAACATTTAATCCTATGTGTGAGAGACTGAGAGTGACACAATGAGTTTTCTTTGACTAATTTTTGGGCATGTTTTACTACACTAGATACTACACAACATACGAATTAATAGCAAATTAGCATGCATGCGGCGTTGTTTGATGCGGAAAGTAACTTTTAATATCTGAGTCAACGTTTCCATACTGGGAAAAAGATTCTCCACTTTATATTTGAGTCAAGTCTATGACCCAAAACAACATTTTCACTACTACAAAGATTATGGCTTTAGTATTACTCATTAAGAGTATAATCAGGAAGATACAATATATATACGCTCAATATAATCTGGTTTGATATGCAATCTTTAGAAATATAAAGCACGATCTATTGACTTAAATACCACATTGGCAATTCTCGAAGATCCAGTTGCTTCTCCTCCCATCTAGAAGGCTACACTCTGATTCCTGCAATACGCAAATATCAAAAAAATCATAAACCTTAGCCTAGTCCCTAATCAGGTGTTCCATATCAAGCAAAAGTCAGCTTTACCCGTCTGTAGAAATGGGGCAATAGATATTTCACTTCTACGTTTTTGCTAACACAAAGATGTGTTTTAGCCCTCACGGTTATTCAGAGACTTCATTCTTGGATGACAACTTGTTGATTCGGAAGGCAGCGATGCACAACGTAATATTACCGATCACAGTTAGTGCTGCCTGAAGCGCGACCAACACCTAAACCCACCATCACAACATTCAGTGGGAGTTAAGAAGAAACAACAAAATCACACTTAAAAAGAGCTTAGCCCTATTTATTCATCAGTGATTCATCAGATGATCTGATTACCAAAGGGAAAAAGAGTTATAGGCAAAGTGAGAGTAAAGAAATTTATTGACCTCAAGAGATTCATCATTGTAAAAGAAATGCCATGTGCATGCGCAGAGAGCTCCACCAAGCAAAGGTACCTGATCAAGATTCAAGAACAACAACACTCTATCCTTCAAACAAAAACCTCAGAAATTGAAACCATATGCAAGCTATCTAAATACACAACATGCTGAGCATCTAGGATAAAAGCTAAGAGAGCTCACCATTCCCCATGAGAGACCTTTCCAAGACTCATAACCCTTTCTTTCTCCATATTTCCACACCAACGCCATAGCCGTGATCCTTTAGTAGCAAAAAACAACCAGAATTAGGAAGAACTTCTTCCGAAGAAGAGATCACATTTTCTAGTATGTTTGCTCCACGACTGCATTTTTGAACTGAACCTGGCTTTGAAATGAGTTTATCTATGAAGTAATCACAAAGTTCAATATCTAAATGCAAAGTCTTGATCTTTGAGATCAGTCTTAAAAATAAACTATGGAGATGAAGAAGATTCTCATTCTGGTTTGATCTGAGCGAGCACATGAATACTCACAACACCAAGATACACTAACGTGTGTCACTATAGATTCAATCTTGTCTAGGTGAAATTTGAAATCAATAGGAGGTGCAAGGGAACAAGGAGACGAACCATTCGACAACGCTGGAAACATGAACTGCCCAAGTGGGTAAAGACAACGCATTAGCCGGTTCGTTCAGCTGAAGTGAGCCCACCGCCGCCATAGCACTAGACTCTGGTCCCGCCGCGACGAACGCAGCCGCAACCAAACCGGTTCCGATTAGACCCGACAACGCAATTGGGTCATGGTTAAGCTGCGGCTCCGAATCCGACGTTCGTTTAAGGTTGTGAGAGGAGAGGATGAACTGGTCTGTTTGATCGGAATTCGCCGGTAACTGGGTTTCGCGCAGCAGAAGAGAACGGTGGCTGTTGAAGCAATCGCCATGGCTCAGCTTCTTTCCACAATTTTCAATTTCCCAAGTTCTGGTTTAATTTAAACCGGGTTTCTCGTTGAACCGTCTTTTATTATTTCCCAAGCGCTGAAGTGCAACACCACACAACACACACAAACAAAGTAGAAACTTAAATTGAACACAATAATACAAGACAAAACGGAGAGATTGGTGAACTTAAATCTCAAATTGCATTGAATTATATTACAAGAAGAAGTTCCAATAGTTTGTAGTATAGATATGTATAATCAAAATGTGAAGTGAAACTAAATTACATTGTTAGATGATTTTTTTTTTTCGTTAGACCAGATCATAACGAGAGTGAACCCCATCAATGACATTACCACCGTCTGCAAAATACAAATCATTAACAATCAGAAAAAGGTTTAGATAATGCGAAGAAGATGTCGTTGAAACTTACAGAGACAGCAGGAGGAATCCCCACAAGAGGATCTTGAAAGAACTTAGTCGCAAGCGCTAGTGCCAAAAGGCTACTCTGCATTCCTGAGATATTCATAAGCACATCTCTCTTCTCAAAACTTTATTAAACATAATAGTAAATTCTTGTAAAGTTTTCAAATACAAAAGAGTTAGTACCAGTTTCATAGGACAATGTTCTTTGCAAGGCTTTTGCGTCTGGAGAGTTACTAAAGACGGAACCTGTAAGGAAGTATCCAGCGAGGAAAGCAGAGAGATGAAACATTGTTACTAGTAACAATATGGTAGCTCCAAACGGAGACATGACCGAGTTTATGTTCAATGCCAGTGGTGCTCCAACACAGCAAGCTGTGTCAAGAACCGATAGAATTGGAAGAAACGGTCGAATTGCATTAGATACTTTTGGGAACAACCTGTAGAAAAAAGGCACACAAATGAGAAAGAAATGTTTTAAGCTTTGAGAAACAACATGAGCTAATATAATCCCCTTATAGTTGTAGCTTTCAGTCTCACTTGTTTAATAGCAATCCTGCAGCGATTGGTGCGATAACGACCTGAAGAATGCTAGATATCATTCCTTTTACATCAACGGGTAGTTTCTTCCCAATGAGCAACAGTGAAAGCATTGGTGTGATAAGAACTGCAGTAGCGGTTGATAGAGATGTCATGACGATGCTAAGCGGTGCCAGTGCTGGATCAGTTAGGAAAGTTGCGTAGTTTGATAACTGAGCTCCACTAACACATGAAACCAACATGATTCCAGCACCTGAGATTGAGAAAGACTAGTCAGTAGACGACCTGCAAACAGTCTTGAATGATGCAAGAGAGAGAGAATGAGCTTTAACCTATTGGAGTTGGGAGATGGAAAAGAGAAACAGCAGCTAGGCCAAAAACGAAACCTAAGAGAGGCTTAATGAGATATTGTCCAACATAGCCAAGGAGAATAGCTTTTGGTCTTTTGAAGGCTTCAAGAAAGTCTTTCTCATCTGAATTGATACCAACCGCAAACATCAAGAATCCTAAAGCAGGTACAAAGTACCTAAAGAGAGAACAGAAGAGCAAAGATTTTAGAAAACCTGATGTCAACAACTCAAAAGTGTAAAACCAAATAAGACCTTGTTCTAATTCCATGAATTATAGATAGCAAGAACCTCGACGTAAACCATGTGAAAGAAGGAGGATAGAGAAGAGCTAATATTTGTACTCGCCAACACTACATAAGGAAGTATAGAGTTTGCTTTTTCTTCAGTGTATCCACTATAGAAACCTTCTCACTGAACATCTGAGACACAAAACAAAACATATAAAAATATAACTAAAATAACTATTTAACCTGCAAGCCACAACTAGATTCATGTAACAACAGGGATCATCAGAAAATGAGTAACAAAGTAGCAGAACTGTGATTTAGCTAATCAGATTTTCAATATTTAGTGCCAAAACCACATTTTTGACTTCAAGATGTCTCACACATCATGAGTACAGTATCTAACAAAGAAAAGGAAAGATCACCTCAAATGAATCAGCTCCAGGATTCAAACCCATATCAGAGAACTTATCGGATGCATAACTACGCCACAAATTCCTCGATCCGCCAACTGTGTATCGATTGAAAAACAAAAAAAAGGTTGGATTTTTCAGACACCCAAAAACCAAAAAAGCCTGAGATCGATTGGCATAAGATAAACAAAACCTTGAGAAACCGGTTTAATGCGAAGTGGAGAACTCAAAGAAGAAGAGTTCGTGAAGGTGTTGTTGTTAGGCGGGAAAACTTGAATCGGTTGACTGCGATGGTAAACAGCTCGTGGTAGAAGACGAAATGTTGGCTTTACATGTAGTACAGTTTCTATGGGATTGATCACACTCATTTTTTTTTTGTTTTCTTCTTTCTTTTGACTTGGTTGATGAATTTAATGGCGAAACAAAACCCCCCGAGAGTGCTGGGAGAAGAAGAAGAAGAAGATTTAGAGGATTCAGGAATCTGTCAACAACATCACAAACAAAACCCGACCCGAACCCGTTTAGAGATTAACGGGCTGGGTCACTTTGGGCCTGATGACAAAGGTAAAGTGAATATATACTTTTTTTTTTTGTTTTTTTTTTCTTGTGTAGTGAGAAAGACGCAATTAAAAAAATTAGTGGTAGGGTTAAAAACAAACATCGGTACAAGCAAAAGTCACAAATCGAGGAGAAAACTTCGTCAGTGCGATTTGCCCCACAAAAATTGGCTCTCTTCTTCTTCTTCTTCTTCTTCTTCTCTCTCACATCAATTTGTTTTTTTCTGGGTTCGATTGCATTTGATCTTCTTCGAGTTTCCGATCACTGGGTTTTCCCGGTTTAATCGGAAAAATCCAGTGGATCAGTTTTTTTTTTTTTTTCCTTCTCTGCTTAGTGTTTATCTCTTTCTGTTTCTGGGTTTGTTGTATTCGATGACTGTTCCTGAGGAAGAAAATCCGGTTCTTGAGCTGCGGATGAGAGTCGAAGAAGAAGAAGAAGAAGAAGAGAAGGGCTCTTACGTGAAATTGAGCGAGGGTTTAGAGAAAAGACAAGAATCAGAGCTGGAGATGGAATATGAAGAAGAAGAAGAAGAAAAGATTGATTCGTCGCCGTTTTGGTTTTGGTTCAAGCTTTCTCTTTTATTCATCGTTCTTGCTGCATTGGCTATCGTGGGTTACATTTGGATCGGTCCTTTAATCATGGATAAGGTTTTGAATTTCAAATTTTTTAGCTCTTTATTCGCTGTTGCATGGGTGTTTATGCATTCCCAAAAAGTTTAATTATTTTGAGTTTGATTTAAGTCTAGTGCTTCTCATCGAGGTTTAGATCATAGATTCAGGATGAGAGTTTGGATAAATTTTCAATAACTTTTAATCCATGTCAATCCCATTGTATGTAGCCTTGCATGATTATAAGTCTGAGTAGATTTGAGGTTTTAACAATCCCCATGATGTTGATGCTTCATGTATCTATTCGTATACGATACTTATATCTCCCCTGGTTCTTGCATTAGTGATTGTATGTGTAATATCCTTTGCTATGTTCCTAACAAGGGGAATTATCTCTTAACTTGCCTGGTTCTGCAGGAGCTTATCCCGATTATACAATGGGAGATAAGGACTTTTACACATCCAGTGTGCGGTCTTCTTGTATTTGCATCCGTGGCGATATTCCCGACTATACTTCTTCCATCTACACCATCAATGTGGATTGCTGGGATGACATTTGGTTATGGCTATGGGTTTCTACTAATTATCTCTGCTGCAGCTGTTGGTGTGTCGCTGCCTTACTTTATTGGACACCTCTTCTGCCACAAAATTCAAGTATGTGTCAAACCCTCAAAAGCTGCTTCCTTTTTCGCTTGAATCAATCATAAAATATCCTAGTTTTATTTTGCTAGAAATCTATACGGTAGGTAGGTTTTAGAAAACAAGAAGCTTCTCAGTAGATGACTTAAAACTTGGTTATCTTGGTTCAATACTAAAACTTGTTAGGTTGAAATCAGGATTAGCATTGTTTTCCTTTTCTCTAAATGATGTCTTTGATCAATGTAGTGGCACTTGTGAATGTAGCTGGATTAACATTGTTTCGGCTTCCTCAAATGCTTTAATGATGACTTTGATTAATGCAGCTGTTTAAAACTGGCATATTACTGAATGCAGCTGTTTTGTGATTGTGCAGGGATGGCTAGCAAGATATCCTGATCAAGCAGCTGTTTTAAGAGCTGCGGGTGAAGGAAATTGGTTTCACCAGTTCCGATTAGTGACCTTAATCCGGGTTTCTCCATTTCCTTACATTCTTTATAACTACTGTGCTGTAGCAACTCGTGTTAAGTATGGTCCTTACATAACGGGATCTCTCTTAGGCATGGTGCCTGAGGTTTTTGTCGCTATCTATACGTAAGTCAGGTTTCGTTCTCTTCTTGTCAGTTCCAAAACAATTTGTTAAGCCCAATACTGTTTAGAGCAATTATCATTTAACCTAATCAGCAGATAACGTCCAAAAAGAATCATCCTTAACAATAATATCATTACATTTCATGATTGTAGAATAGACTGAATAGTCTTATATTGGGTATAGGCATCTAGCTCTCTATAAGTTTAAATGTTGAACTGTTGAAGTTAGTCCTTGATCACTGTCACTGATCAGTCAAATGTCACTGATCAGTCTAATGTCTCGTGTCTGTGTGTGCAGAGGGATTCTTGTAAGGACATTAGCAGAAGCATCTTCTGCAGAAGAGCAAGGTCTCTCGGTCACACAGGTTATGCTAAACATTCTCGGCTTTTTAGCAACAGTGGCTACAACGATTCTCATCACAAAATATGCGAAAAGACAGCTGGAGACTATGAAGAAAGAGGAGGAAGCATTGTTGCAGTAAAACTGTAAAAAAAACCCACGTGACAAACTCTGAGCTGCTTTAAGTCTCTTCTGCTTCTTTTGTATCTGAAACATGTCTTGTCTCCATGCACAGTACAGGTCCTATTCCAAGATGTGAAAGAGCTTTGGTTATTTTTGTCCTTGGTTCTTCTTCATCTCTCTTTCATTAACCAAATCAGAAGGAAAAAGAAAGGTTAACAAGTATGAGCAGAGGAAAAAAAGCTAACAATGTTTTTTTTTTTAAATGTGATTATTGTAGTCAATTTGACATGAATGAGAAGAATCTTGTATTGATTTATCCTTCTTTTTTAACTTTGTGGAGGATACTAATGTTAACTTTTTCGTGTCTGTCCAATCAAAACAATGTTACTTAAAGCTTGTCAGAGTGACGTTTAATATTTTGAATGTAACTTAGATTCTTTGGAACATATTAAATGATGGTTAGAAGAAGAAATCTATATATGATTATGGAAAGAATTGTCATGTGGGATCATATCAACCCAATTAAATGAATATATAGACACCAATTAAGATGTAGATATCATAACAACATACATGATTTACACGTATGTGTGTATTAAGATTTACAATTTTTTCTATATGTAGTTAAATTTTCTTTTACTATCTCTCTAGAAAAAGTTCAACCAACAACAACACCCCAAACAAATGTGATCTTTTTTTGTACTCTCCCAAAAGTAGCTTTGGTCCAAAACCCAACAAAACTCTTTGAGCAAAAAAACTAATGCCTGAAAAACATATAAAGATTTTGAAAAAATTTGTCCTACCCCAAGAACCCAAAAAAAATTGATAATTTGTCCTTTTCTTTTTTACACAAATTTGGGTCTTTGTATACCCAACATTGAACCTATTAAATGTCAAACTTTTGCTTACAACAAAAGAAATTAAAAAATGAAAATTGATGGATAAAGTTATTAAATTCACAGTCAACGTCATGCTGTCTGTTTGTGTGTCCACTTCGTCTCATTCTCTCATATGAACTTGATTTCAAAATATTAAAATACCAATTATATATAAAAATCATTTTGAAAACGTTACTTCAGAAAATAAATATTCAGTTGCAGACTTGCAGTGGAGAAGCCTCTATTGCAGTCCACACACACTTTACAAATTACAACCATGGTTATATATATACTTTTTATATAAGACATATATAATTAAATTTAATTTAATTTTACTGAGAAAGCGCATAATGTCAGGTCTCATACAGAAGACAAAGCTGAATACAACCGTTAGTGGCAGATTCCGTAAATAAACACAAACGTCAAGGGTAAATAATGAAACCCCGCCGGAATTCCAGTCTCGTCGAATTCGAAAGCCACAGTGTTAAAAAAAAAGCTCACAGTCCCAGACGCGCCTCGAAGCAGCAGCCACGTAGGAAGAAGAAGAAAAAAAAAAAAAAGACTCTTCCCATTAGAATTTACCAAAACAACCCTCACGCTCTCTCGTTGGTAAGGGATACTATCGTCTTTCCAAGCATCAAATTAGAATTTCAAAAAATTTCGAGTCGTTACAAAAACCGGAGCGTCTTCCATGCCCCTTTTGTGCTTCCGAGTACGATTTTTTTTTAATACGGTGTCGTTTTTGGCATTTATTATATTAGGAAAAAATTACATTTACTCCATTTTGTCTGTCGCTTAACAAACAAAAAAAAAAAAACTCTGGAAACAGCGAAATTTGTGCCGTTTATTTCCTTTGCTGCCTTCTTCTTCTTCCTTTGGGTTCTTCTTCCTCAGACCCAATGAGTCAGAAGAGAGATTCCTCTGATTAAAAAAATTAGGGTTTTTTTTTTTCTGAACCGATCAGAGTTTGTTGCAATTTCCCCCCAAGGAAAGAGAAGAGAAGAGAAAGTGACAGTGGAGGTTTTATAAAGAGAGTCAGAGAGAGAGAGAGAGAGAGAGAGATGGAGATGGATGAAGATATGGAAATCGAGACATTGGTGTATCAGGTTAGAGAGATCGATCTTGAGTACGAGTTTGATGCGGCGAGGTGGTACGATTTCACTCGGGACGAGTTACCGGCTGAATCTCAACTCGCTGAGTTCTGGTTTCACTCTGCTCCTTCCTACGCTCCTTCTCGTGAGTCTCTCTCATTGTTTTCGTTTTCTTAATCACTGTGAAAAAAACCTAAAAATTTCTTTTTAAGTCCGTTTCTATGTTTTTGGAATTTGCTTTGTGTTATAGCTACAATGGGTATGCTTTTGATTTTACAATTCTATTTTTGGTTCCTACATTTTCCATTTTGTTTCTGATTCTTTGTGTAAATTTGTTGTGAACTCTTTTTGTGGTTTCAGCTTTTGTAACCAAACTGTTACTTAGAGAGGAGGAGGTGTATGATGACAAGACTGAGGCATCTACTAGATCAGAGGATGAGGAAGTCGCAGCAGGAGATGTTTGTGATAATAAGAGTAGAGGAATCTTTCAGCAACGACATCATTTAGCTACAAATTTGAGTAATAAGACAGGTGAATTATATACTTTTTGCATCTCTTATTAAGTAGCTTACGAGTTTTTGGGATTTAGTTTACTGAAGTAGGAATTGAAGCATTATTATGTTGAAAGACTACAAGATTTGGTTTTTTTTTTAGATTCTTGAAAAAATTGTCTTTTTGCTTTCTTTCAGGAAGTGGAATGCGTTCTGGGATTTTTTCCTCACAACAAGGTAGTAATTTGAAGAAAGTTCCAATTCAGCTTATTTGCAAAGGTGATCATTTTTTTGCTATAATGCCAACATGATGCACCTACACTCCAATTATGGCTCTTTCATTTTTTTGTTGAAACACCACCAGTTGACGTGTATTATCAGATCCATTTTTTCTTTAACCATCAAATGTGGTCCATCTTACTTGTGTCCATCTTTGGTATATACTTTATTGATCAAACTTGTTGCCCCTTTAAAAATACCGTCTTCTTAACTGCTTGTGGTCTCACTTTATCTACTTCTATCAGGGCCGACGGTTAGCAATCACAAACACACTGATAAACCAAAATTCCGAGCTAAGTCCAGCATCAGACCAACTCCTAGGAGCTCAACGTTAATGAGACCAACTGCTAGCCAGTTAGCAAAACAAAATAATGCCAGGTAAAGAATCTTGGTACTTTTCTACTTGTCAACTTAATTTTACTCATCTAATATGTTGCTTCTTTTGCTGGTATAGTAAATCTCATATGCAAGTGGATCAAATTCTTGATAAAGGCAATTGTGGGACATCTGGGACCGAAGTTCAAGCGTCTAAAAGACAGAAGCTTGATGGAGGTCTTCTGCGTAAGGTAGAGTATTAAGCAGTTATCGGTTTTACTTCTTTGTCTTTTCTTTTCTAATAGGGTGACTATCATGGTGCTCCGCGTTGAACAGTGTATACTTCCTTTTTAACTATGTACTAGATATATTTAGGTGCTGAAAGTAGTGGCAATAAAAGTCATTTGTTCACTGTTTCAGGTTGCTGATACAAAGCAGGAAGTGAGTTTTGTACACAAGATACCAAAGAAGGTTTGCTTTCTATTGCTTGAATAC
>NC_025695.1:10487054-10495835 GCF_000633955.1 Camelina sativa | reverse complement strand
TAATTGTGTGTTCGTGTAATTGGAGCTTACGGTATCGTAAATCTAACAGTTACTCTCTCGTCTTTTTCTGTAATCTCTATCATTACTTCAGAGATATTGTAAACAATTTAGAAAATGGAGATAATAATTTGTTTCTTACAATATCACAGTGACACGAACACAAAACAAAGAAACTCTTAAATAGAGTTTTACATATAAAAGACTTGTTCCTTTCCCAAACACACAAACTTAATCCTTTTTCTCAGAAACCAATTCCTCTTGTTCATTCCCAAACAACTTATGCTCAATATGTTGAGCAAATGTCCTTGGAGGAAACTTAGCCGGACACTCAGCACTCACCATCTCCGGCAACGGCTTAAGAACAATCTTATCCTTTGGTGGTTCACAAAACACAGCCCAAGACACCCTAACCTTCTCCTTATTCACCAACCCGNAGATTACACATTCGTAGGATCTGGAATCATCTCCTTATATGTACATTCGGATATCGTTCTCTTCTCAGTCTGATCTTGTGGTATAACTCCTCCGGCGCAATGCTAACATTCTGAAATCCAAAGAAGTAGACCAATTTGTCTTGAAGACAAAGGAAGAAAAGGAGAAAGCGAAGCAAACCGGATTCTTCAGTTTCTCCTAATAAGAGCCATATATTGCATCGCGCTCTCTTTTTACCGCTCTCTTTTTNTTATGCAGGATACAACTCTTGATAAAAACGCACAACAAGCCAGGGCAAAGGTTACTATCCCACATAAGCCTGATTTTGCTACATCACAGAGGGCTCACAGGATACGGTTAGAAACTAAAAGTTTGCTCAAAGTGAACTGTTACTGGAAAAGTCATATCTTATTGAATACTTTGCTAATGATCAATTTCAGGCACAAGACTGATGCGAAGTTAGAACAGGATTCAACAACTGTATATAGATTCAAAGCGCGCCCATTTAACCGAAAGGTTTGTAACTTCCAATCTGCTACTAAGAAATGTGGTATGGAAATGACTGCATTATTGATCTCGCGTTTGTGATCTGTAGATATTTGATGCTCCCTCATTGCCTATCCGGAAAAAGAGCACTCCGAAACTACCAGAATTCCAAGTAAGCATGACAAATGAAATTGTTACAGCTGCTATGGTGTTTCCATATCATAGTCTGTTGTCAGGCTTTATATTAAATTTATTGCCATTACTTATCAGGAATTCCATTTGAAGACTTCTGAAAGGGCTATGCAACATTCATCAGCAGTAACAACAAGATCTCATCAGGGGCATGATGCGTATAAGGTAGCAACAATATTTCTTTATCTTTGTTTATCCAGTGTCCTGTGATCTTACCTTTCATCTAAACAACTTGTTCCTTCTCAAAGTGCTGCCTTTTATATGATCAAAATTTTTTTTTTGACAGGGGTTAGACAAATCTAGTATAAGTGATGTGCTTGATGGTGCTAACAGGGAAAATAGGAGGTATGAAACCGTAAATCAATACAAAATTAAGAAGGATTGCTTGATTTCTCACTTCAATTTGTCTTTGAGGTGAATGTCAACTTAAACTTTAATCGTTTTCTGCAGACCAACTGCAATGGATATACCCAAGCATGATGTCTCAGAAGGAAACCATGTTTTTAAAGCTCGCCCTCTGAACAAGAAGGTATTATCCTTTTCGAGTCTCATTTGCTTGTATTACAAATTTCACACCTAATATTGGTGTTCTTTCCTGCCAAAATAGATACTTTCAAGCAGAGGAGACATGGGAATTTTCAAAAACAGCAAGCGAGAAACAACAGTGCCTTTGGTATGGGTAGTCTTACCAATCATTCTTTGCACTTGATCTTCTGGTATGTCTGTGAATGGAGTTTCCTAATGAGTACTTGAACTGTTTTTGGAAATCCTACACAGGAGTTTAGTTTTCATTCAGGAAAGAGAGTTCAACCAGATTTACCAACAGACCTTTTCAGTAAGGTACAGCTCATGGTTTCACGTATGATCTTTCTAAAACGCACTCTAGTTATTTAATAGTCTCCTAGTTTTTGACCTGGTTCTATTAACCTACAGCTTTCCATCAAATCCGAGCTCCAGTCTACTGATGGATCTCGCACAAGATTGTTTCAACCAAAGGTGCAGCTTGTAAACTCAATTTCACTTGATTTATTTTTTTCCATTTTCCAAGTCAAGTTATTGATTTGCAATCTTTTCTTGGTATAAGGTCTCAAAGGAAAATAGAATGAACCCTTTCCAAGCTAGGAATGAGGTAAGCTCCAAATTTGTAGAAAAATAGGATTTTGTAACTTACGACTGCGATTGCTTGATTTCTTGAATCGATACTCAACCATTACAGGTAACAAGAATGGCAGCAGTAAAACCAGTCTCTTCAGCTGGACAACAGATACAATTTAGTAATAACGGAATAACTCCCGAAACAAACCAGCAATGGACCCCTAGGAGGTAGGCCAATAAAGTCAATTCTGCAACCACTAATTTTCAAACGATGCATCTGATCAAATATGGAACAACATATATACTTATATCTTTTGTTGTCATTGTTATATCTAATTTTGCAGGAGCTTAGGCATTCGCTGATGGTACAGATTACACATTCGTAGGATCTGGAATCATCTCCTTATATGTACATTCGGATATCGTTCTCTTCTCAGTCTGATCTTGTGGTATAACTCCTCCGGCGCAATGCTAACATTCTGAAATCCAAAGAAGTAGACCAATTTGTCTTGAAGACAAAGGAAGAAAAGGAGAAAGCGAAGCAAACCGGATTCTTCAGTTTCTCCTAATAAGAGCCATATATTGCATCGCGCTCTCTTTTTACCGCTCTCTTTTTACTTTCTTCGGCATCTGTTTTTACAGTTAGTAGCATAAAAAGGAGAAACAGAAAATGTAAATCAGAAATACTTCCAAGTTCTTAATACAACATGTGGTTCATAGATCTACAAATATCTATCTTGGTTACTGATACGGTTGGTCACTTGGTCTAGTGTTTCATTGTTAAATGAATGCTAATGACGTGGACCTTGAGTTGGTAGTTTGAAGAGAACTAGAGAAGCCTCTAATGCAATTGGAAGGTCTGCAGTTGCAATCTGAGAGTATAAATAAGAGAGATGAGTATCGAGAGAGATTATGCTGAATGTGGAATATTGTGAATGTTGGTGNGATATTTGATGCTCCCTCATTGCCTATCCGGAAAAAGAGCACTCCGAAACTACCAGAATTCCAAGTAAGCATGACAAATGAAATTGTTACAGCTGCTATGGTGTTTCCATATCATAGTCTGTTGTCAGGCTTTATATTAAATTTATTGCCATTACTTATCAGGAATTCCATTTGAAGACTTCTGAAAGGGCTATGCAACATTCATCAGCAGTAACAACAAGATCTCATCAGGGGCATGATGCGTATAAGGTAGCAACAATATTTCTTTATCTTTGTTTATCCAGTGTCCTGTGATCTTACCTTTCATCTAAACAACTTGTTCCTTCTCAAAGTGCTGCCTTTTATATGATCAAAATTTTTTTTTTGACAGGGGTTAGACAAATCTAGTATAAGTGATGTGCTTGATGGTGCTAACAGGGAAAATAGGAGGTATGAAACCGTAAATCAATACAAAATTAAGAAGGATTGCTTGATTTCTCACTTCAATTTGTCTTTGAGGTGAATGTCAACTTAAACTTTAATCGTTTTCTGCAGACCAACTGCAATGGATATACCCAAGCATGATGTCTCAGAAGGAAACCATGTTTTTAAAGCTCGCCCTCTGAACAAGAAGGTATTATCCTTTTCGAGTCTCATTTGCTTGTATTACAAATTTCACACCTAATATTGGTGTTCTTTCCTGCCAAAATAGATACTTTCAAGCAGAGGAGACATGGGAATTTTCAAAAACAGCAAGCGAGAAACAACAGTGCCTTTGGTATGGGTAGTCTTACCAATCATTCTTTGCACTTGATCTTCTGGTATGTCTGTGAATGGAGTTTCCTAATGAGTACTTGAACTGTTTTTGGAAATCCTACACAGGAGTTTAGTTTTCATTCAGGAAAGAGAGTTCAACCAGATTTACCAACAGACCTTTTCAGTAAGGTACAGCTCATGGTTTCACGTATGATCTTTCTAAAACGCACTCTAGTTATTTAATAGTCTCCTAGTTTTTGACCTGGTTCTATTAACCTACAGCTTTCCATCAAATCCGAGCTCCAGTCTACTGATGGATCTCGCACAAGATTGTTTCAACCAAAGGTGCAGCTTGTAAACTCAATTTCACTTGATTTATTTTTTTCCATTTTCCAAGTCAAGTTATTGATTTGCAATCTTTTCTTGGTATAAGGTCTCAAAGGAAAATAGAATGAACCCTTTCCAAGCTAGGAATGAGGTAAGCTCCAAATTTGTAGAAAAATAGGATTTTGTAACTTACGACTGCGATTGCTTGATTTCTTGAATCGATACTCAACCATTACAGGTAACAAGAATGGCAGCAGTAAAACCAGTCTCTTCAGCTGGACAACAGATACAATTTAGTAATAACGGAATAACTCCCGAAACAAACCAGCAATGGACCCCTAGGAGGTAGGCCAATAAAGTCAATTCTGCAACCACTAATTTTCAAACGATGCATCTGATCAAATATGGAACAACATATATACTTATATCTTTTGTTGTCATTGTTATATCTAATTTTGCAGGAGCTTAGGCATTCGCTGATGGTACAGATTACACATTCGTAGGATCTGGAATCATCTCCTTATATGTACATTCGGATATCGTTCTCTTCTCAGTCTGATCTTGTGGTATAACTCCTCCGGCGCAATGCTAACATTCTGAAATCCAAAGAAGTAGACCAATTTGTCTTGAAGACAAAGGAAGAAAAGGAGAAAGCGAAGCAAACCGGATTCTTCAGTTTCTCCTAATAAGAGCCATATATTGCATCGCGCTCTCTTTTTACCGCTCTCTTTTTACTTTCTTCGGCATCTGTTTTTACAGTTAGTAGCATAAAAAGGAGAAACAGAAAATGTAAATCAGAAATACTTCCAAGTTCTTAATACAACATGTGGTTCATAGATCTACAAATATCTATCTTGGTTACTGATACGGTTGGTCACTTGGTCTAGTGTTTCATTGTTAAATGAATGCTAATGACGTGGACCTTGAGTTGGTAGTTTGAAGAGAACTAGAGAAGCCTCTAATGCAATTGGAAGGTCTGCAGTTGCAATCTGAGAGTATAAATAAGAGAGATGAGTATCGAGAGAGATTATGCTGAATGTGGAATATTGTGAATGTTGGTGAAGCGATGTGCTTGTGTTTGGAGAGGTGAGCTAGTGATGTGCTAGTCTCTCTCTTATGGTGTGTTGGGAGCTGAGCTAGTGATGTGCTGGCCTCTCTCTGTTCTTATCAGTTAGTTGTAATTGTGTGTTCGTGTAATTGGAGCTTACGGTATCGTAAATCTAACAGTTACTCTCTCGTCTTTTTCTGTAATCTCTATCATTACTTCAGAGATATTGTAAACAATTTAGAAAATGGAGATAATAATTTGTTTCTTACAATATCACAGTGACACGAACACAAAACAAAGAAACTCTTAAATAGAGTTTTACATATAAAAGACTTGTTCCTTTCCCAAACACACAAACTTAATCCTTTTTCTCAGACACCAATTCCTCTTGTTCATTCCCAAACAACTTATGCTCAATATGTTGAGCAAATGTCCTTGGAGGAAACTTAGCCGGACACTCAGCACTCACCATCTCCGGCAACGGCTTAAGAACAATCTTATCCTTTGGTGGTTCACAAAACACAGCCCAAGACACCCTAACCTTCTCCTTATTCACCAACCCGCGATGAAGTATACTCTTAAACTTCCCATTACTAAGAATCTCCAAAGTATCTCCAATGTGCATCACAATTGAATCAGGAACACATTTTGCAATAACCCATTTGCCCTCGTAGAAAAGCTGCAAACCCGGAACCATGTTGTGTAGAATGAAGGTTAAGGCGCTTACATCGGTGTGAGCTTCCACGCCAAGTGCTAGCTCAGGCTGAGGGCATTTAGGGTAGTAATTTATCTTCATTTGTAGAAGAAGCTCTTCTAAACCACCCACTTCTTTCTCTAGACGGTCAGGCTCTAAACCTAGACCGATAGAGAGAGCCTTGAAGACTTTTGTCGCTAGCAAACGTAGACACTTCGCGTACTCACTCGTTGCTTCACTACAAAATCATCCAAAAACGTTAACAAAAGATTATAAAATATAAGTTAAAGTGTAAAACAATCAAAAGGCTTTATATGTAATCACTTGGTGTCTTAGGCCAAAGAGATAGATCTCTCTTGTCTTCAGGATAAGCAAGATGAAAGAAGTAATCTTCCCACTCAAGTTGTCCACACGCGTTGTTAGCAAGTTTACTTCCATACCCTTGAATCTTCCCTGTGGCTTGATCGTTAGCATACTTCTCCTTCTCTTCCACGGGCAAACTAAAAAACTCCTCTCCAGCTTTCTTCACACGCTCCATTAGCTCAACTGGTATGCCATGGTTGATCAAATGCATAACTCCCCAATCCAAAGATGCCTTTTTCAGGTCCTCTATGCAACTCTCACGTATCTTTGGATCGTCTGACTCGATGTTTTGTAGATCGATCGTGGGAACCTGAGGACCGTCTTCTCTCTTCTCTTCTAGGAAAACATCGTTGATGCTTTCGAGCTCTTCTTTGGGACGAACGTACTCTTTTGGGATCGATACGATTCCGCTCTTTGCTAAACTTTCAACTCTTTCGACTGCAACCATCTCTTCTTCTTGGTCTAAGAAGGAAACAGAGTTAAGTAAAGAAACTAATTAAAACAGAGGAAAAAACAGAGTAAATTAAACGTTCTTACTGTTTTTTTATTTTGGAGTTGTTGTTGCAAGTAAATGAAACGTGCAAAGGCTCATATATAGCAAATAAGATTTGATTAGAAAATAAAGAAGAAGACTTACAAGTAAGGAATTAAGAAAATGTAGAGCTACCAGGTGGTTAGTGATATTGTGTGTGTGAGTGTGTTACACTTCACGGTCAACGGGTTGAAGGTGGTTACGTTAGGGTTGACTGATAGGTTTATAAATTTAGTCTGTTATCCCGCATTGGTATGGGCTTTGGGTGCTAAAAGCCCAATAGAATAAATCAATTTCTCTTGTTAGACGTTACTTACTTAAAACGTCCATGTGCACGTGCCCAAATCGTGTCTCCACGTGTCCGCCTCTGCTACTACTAGCTGTGTGTACAGTGGACATTTTACATTAATATCCACATTTTTAATAAAACAATTTGACTGGTTTCAATTTCAAATTAGACTAAGAGGGTTATTCAACCTTGTATTTTAATGGAGGTGGGTATATTTCAAAATCCAGCGTTTTTCAATTAGGTATTCTAAAAAGTACAATAAAATCTGATATTATTGGATTAAACATTTGTTGGATGATTTTAAAGCACTTGTAAAATTGTTGTTATTCTATTTCCAATGGATTTTGTTTCACTTTAGATTTGAATGTATTTTACATCCAAAACACAAACAAACACAATCCTAACAATTTTTGAAGTATTTCATCTATGAGACTTCTCATGAGTATCTCACAGACCGTGTCATGCTAAGTGGAGAAACCATCGCTGGAGCTCACCCTGAAACCGCCGTCCTTACAATGTCAAGGATCTGTAAGGAAGCAAAGGCCTTCCTTGATTACGAGACAATGCACAGTCTATGTTTCCTTGCTGTTGTCCCCTATTGAGAGCTTAGCCGCTTCAGCTATTTCGACGGCTAGGAGTCTATGTGCGGCTGCGATTGTGGTTCTCACCAAGGGAGGTTACACGGTGGAGATTGTGGTGAAATACAGGCCGAGCATTCCGATTGTATCTGTTGTTGTGTTCGGAGATTACTCGATGGACTTCGAACAAGAACTCGACGGAGGAGACGATTAGGCCCGCCATTGAATTCGCAAAGAAGAAGGGGATATGCAAGACGGGAGATTCAGTTGTGGCGTTGCACAAGATCGATGGTTCCTCTGTTGTCAAGATTTCATTGTCATCGTGTCATCTTCCTCGTACTCGTCGTCATCCTCCTCGTCGTTATTTTAATTCACAACCCAATTTATGGATAAATTCTACTTCTTTTTTATTTACCTTCAAAAATAAAAAGGTCCAAAACCATCAATAATGCTTTTCAAATCCACTAATAACATCAATAATGCTTTTCAAATCGACTTTCAATTTATTTACAAAACCATTGAATTCTAAAATCTACTAATATTTTAAATCCATTAAAAACTTTTGTTCAATAACACCCCTGTATGTACAAGAGTTAATCTTCCTTTTTTTCCACTGATGGCAATTATTATTATTTTAATTTCCAAAACACAAGTATTTCTTAGTTCTTCTTTACTCTATTTATTGTTATGAAAGTAAATTAATTATTTAAAGTTTTTTTTTGACAATAATTATTTAAAGTTTATAGTGCTATTTTATGCTATAAATAATAATATCATTTTTAAAATATCATTTTCATACCAATAAATACCTAAAAATATGTATTGTTATCATCTCTGCCATAAATATATAAAGTTTTTTAAAATAACAAATGTTTGGATTAAAGAAGTTTTATATTTTTAAATTTAAAAGGGAGAAATCTATGTAATGCTGACATGGATATTTTCTATTGACATGGAAATCAAAGAAAATATCAGAGAGATCTGCCTAGAAATTTATCTCCACACTTATATTATCTCCTCAATTTTTTTTTTCTGCATCCAAATACTTTTTTTCTTCAAAGAATA
>NC_025695.1:10479526-10481130 GCF_000633955.1 Camelina sativa | reverse complement strand
AAAAGGGAAAATCTATGTAATGCTGACATGGATATTTTCTAATGACAAGGATGAGAGGAGGGAATATCAGAGAGATCTGCCTAGAAATTTATCTCCACACTTATATTATCTCCTCAATATTTTTTTTCTGCATCCAAATACTTTTTTTTTTTTTCCTCAAACAATAATTAAAAAACAAAAAAATTAGAACAATTTTTGGAGCTCACAAACAGTAAACACATCTTCAACCACAGGTTCCCTTTCCTACTTACTGAGAAAAAAAAAAAACAGAGGAAAAGGAGCTCCTTTTTTTTTTCTTCTCCCAGGGAAAAAAATGGGTAGCAAGATGTTGTTCAGTTTGACAAGCCCTCGACTCTTCTCCGCCGTTTCTCGCAAACCCACCACTTCTTCTTTCTCTCCTTCTTCTTCAAAGACTCAGTTGGATCAGCTCTGCCCTGCCAAATCAGTTTCATTGAGAAAAAGAGTCTCCTTATTGCCTGCCAAAGCCACCACTGAGCAACCAGGTCTTGATTTTTCCACTTAGAGTCTCTAAATTTGATCTCTCTGCTTACAAAGCTTCGAATTTGTACTGAAAGTTGTAGCCTTTTAAGAATTTTGTGTTCCTCTGAAAGCAGTGTTTTTTTTTAGTGGCTAAATTATAGTATTAAGACTCGAGCCCTGTTAAATTTCAACTCTTGAAGGGGTTTGATTTGTTTCAATGGCTATAGTTTGTGAATTTAGCAATCGTTGTTGTATTGGACTTCATTTGCAATGTTTAGAGTTTATCTCTGTTCTACATGTATGCAGTTTCAAATATTTGCTATGAGGTTCCCTCATTGACAGTATTTTGTATTCGTTAGGGGGAGGAGACAACGTGGATAGCAATGTTTTGCCATATTGTAGCATCAACAAGGCTGAAAAGAAAACAATTGGTGAACTGGAACAAGAGTTTCTCCAAGCGATGCAAGTAACGCTACTACATAAACCATCCTTTTATATAGTTTGCCAGTTACATAATAAATCTTCAAGAGACTGAGAATAGTGTTTGACCTCCTTTCTTGTAGTCTTTCTATTACGATGGCAAAGCGATCATGTCTAATGAAGAGTTTGATAACCTTAAAGAAGAGTTAATGTGGGAAGGAAGCAGTGTTGTCATGCTAAGTAATTATCAACTATGAGATTAACAATTTCATATCTTTGTTTTTGGTTTCTTTAGGGAGTTAAAGTCCTGATCTTTGATTGGTTTTATGAAACGTAGGTTCCGATGAACAAAGGTTCTTGGAAGCTTCAATGGCTTATGTCTCTGGAAATCCAATCTTGAATGATGAAGAATATGACAAGCTGAAACTGAAACTTAAGGTTCCATTCCCCTTTTTATGCTTCAATCAACATATAAGTCTTCTTCCTATGACTTTAAGATTCAGTTTTATAATTCTTTCTGCTTTTCATTAGATGGATGGTAGTGATATTGTGTGCGAAGGTCCAAGATGCAGTCTCCGTAGTAAAAAGGTAAATATAACATAAGACATTAAGATGCATTCTTGCAGTTAAGACTGTGGATAGAGATTTGATTTACAATCTTTGTGAACTTCCTCAAAACAGGTGTATAGTGACCTCGCTGTAGA
>NC_025695.1:10474784-10479128 GCF_000633955.1 Camelina sativa | reverse complement strand
AAAAAAAAAAAAAAAAAAAAAAAAAAAAAAAAAAAAAAAAAAAAAAAAAAAAAAAAAAAAAAAAAAAAAAAAAAACTCAAAAATCAGAACAAATTTTGAAGCTCACAACAGTAAACACATCTTCAACCACAGGTTCCCATTCCTTCTTACTGAAAAATCAAAAAAAACAGAGGAAAAAGGGAGCTCCTTTTTTTTACTCTCACAGGGGAAAAAAAAAATGGGTAGCAAGATGTTGTTCAGTTTGACAAGCCCTCGACTCTTCTCNAACTTAAGGTTCCATTCCCCTTTTTATGCTTCAATCAACATATAAGTCTTCTTCCTATGACTTTAAGATTCAGTTTTATAATTCTTTCTGCTTTTCATTAGATGGATGGTAGTGATATTGTGTGCGAAGGTCCAAGATGCAGTCTCCGTAGTAAAAAGGTAAATATAACATAAGACATTAAGATGCATTCTTGCAGTTAAGACTGTGGATAGAGATTTGATTTACAATCTTTGTGAACTTCCTCAAAACAGGTGTATAGTGACCTCGCTGTAGATTATTTCAAAATGTTCTTGTTGAATGTTCCAGCAACCGTTGTTGCTCTAGGACTGTGAGTACTCTATACCGAATTCACTTTCAAATCAGTTAAACCGCAGGTCTTGTCTTTGCTTACCTGATTTTCTTCAATTGGGGGGTACTTGCAGATTTTTCTTCCTCGACGACATTACAGGTTTTGAGATCACATACATCATGGAGCTTTCGGAACCATACAGTTTCATATTCACGTGGTTCGCTGCTGTGCCTGTGATTGTATATCTGGCTCTATCGATCACTAAACTGATCATCAAAGACTTCTTGATCTTAAAGGTAAAAACAAAAAAAACCATTACTGAAATTGCAGAAGAAGTGCTACAAAGAGCCCTTTTCATGAATGTTCTTGTTTCACAGGGTCCGTGTCCGAATTGTGGAACGGAGAATGTCTCCTTCTTTGGAACAATTCTGTCAATCTCTAGCGGTGGAAAGATCAACACTGTCAAATGCACCAAGTAAGATTTTTGACTTAAGCTTTAGTTTCCAAAAGTTTCAACATAAAACCCTATCTGAATCTTTAATTATCTCTGTTGTATCGGTTATAGCTGTGGAACCGCGATGGTGTATGACGCGGGGTCTAGGTTGATCACATTGCCAGAAGGAAGCCAAGCTTAAACCCTGTGATGAGGTACACATATACATATATAGTAAATACTGATTAGTTACTCTCTTTAAAAATCACATGGAAATCTGAGATAGTAATATTTGATTTTGCCAACAAGATTGAAGCTGGAAAAAAAGAAGAATGGGGTTTTTGTCAGAAGCAAAAAAATAAGATTCGAAGTTAATGTATATGTAAGATCTTCCATGTTAGCTCTCTCTCCTTCACATGTTCTCTGATTTGTAAGTATTGTGTAAGCAATAAGAGAAATGTTTATTATATGAGTACTTCTTCCATCAACCTTTTGTAGGTAAATATAATCATTAATATACTTATATCAAACTTACCTAACCCGAAAAAAATAACTAAATCCTAAACATTTAAACGATAAAAGTTTGGATATCGAACATATGAAAATTAACCGCCATTTCTTTTAACTTCACGTTGATTTAACCNGCCAAGTGCTAGCTCAGGCTGAGGGCATTTAGGGTAGTAGTTTATCTTCATTTGTAGAAGAAGCTCTTCTAAACCACCCACTTCTTTCTCTAGACGGTCAGGCTCTAAACCTAGACCGATAGAGAGAGCCTTGAAGACTTTTGTCGCTAGCAAACGTAGACACTTCGCGTACTCACTCGTTGCTTCACTACAAAATCATCCAAAAACGTTAACAAAAGATTATAAAATATAAGTTAAAGTGTAAAACAATCAAAAGGCTTTATATGTAATCACTTGGTGTCTTAGGCCAAAGANAACGATAAATTCTATATGGTCTAGAACTAAAAGCAAGTAGTATAAGAAATGCATAATGTCAATTTGGTTGTCAAAAATTTCAAATGGTGTGTAACATAAAAGTCAAGAACTTATATAATGAAAGGACAGACAAAGGTAACATTACACAAAAGAGGATAGAGTCACACAAACATAAGCACGCCAATGTCTCTTTTTTGTGGTATAAAATAGATTACAATTTTTTTTTTTTAAATTAACACAGAAGTGTAATCATGATCATCATCTTCCCATGCCTCTATCATCATTGATCCAATTTCTCTCCTCCACTAGACCTTTAGAATTTTAAACCTCTACGTTAGAACGGTCATATGCGCTTATTTAACAATTATCATGTCTTCTATAAAGGTAAAAAGAGTAATCTGACAAATCAAAGTGTAAGTGTTTATAATGTCTGTCCACAAAACACATCCCCACAAAGTTAAAAAAAAAAACACAATCAAAACTTTTCTTTTTCTTTCCTCTTCTTCATTTCCTCTGAAAAACCTTAGATTCTCTTGTTCCTCTCTCATGGATTCATTCTGTCTTTATACATTTAATATCCCAATCATCATCATACTTCTCTTATCATTCCACCAATCTGAGTCTCAATCTACACATCTCCTTGATCTCATGATCAGAGATTACACCATTAGAAACTTTAAGCTAAATCTCAACACTGGCATCACTCAGACTATCCATCTCCCTTCTAATTTCTCTGGTATAGACATCGACGCGGTGAAGTTAAGGTGCGGGAGTTTGAGAAGATACGGTGCAAAACTAGGAGAGTTTCACATTGGTTCGGGGGTGACGGTGGAGCCATGCCCTGAGAGAGTCATGCTAATTAGACAAAACCTTGGTTCGAGTTGGTCTTCTATCTACTCTACTGGTTATAACTTAACCGGTGAAAATTACCAGCTCGTGTCACCGGTTCTCGGTTTGTTAGCTTACAATGCTAACCCTGACGGCGTGGCCACCAACCCTTACGAGGTTAACGTTGTGGGTACCGACCAAAACCCAATCTTGGTCGATTTCTTGAGCAACAAGTCAAGTATTGACCCTAACCCTCAGGCGACGCTGAATAAGAACTCATCAGTCTTGTGTGCGTGTTTCACAAGCAACGGCAACACAACGATTAGCGAGCAAGTTTCGCCGTATGTGTGTAAAGGGACAAGACAAGGGCATTACGCTCTGGTGATGAAAACAGAAGCTAGAAGAGATGATCATGACAGTGGTGGTGGTGGAGTAGTGACGTCATCGACGGAGGTGAATGGTGGCAACGGAGGAGGAAAGCTGAGCCGGTGGAAAGTGGCGGTGGGGAGTGTGATTGGGTCAGGGATAGGGGCGATTTTGCTGGGAATGTTGGTGGTGGCTATGTTGGTGAAAGTGAAGAAGAAAGCAATAAGAGAAGAGATGGAGAGAAGAGCTTATGAAGAAGAAGCTCTTCAGGTTTCAATGGTGGGTCATGTTAGGGCTTNTCCTTGATCTCATGATCAGAGATTACACCATTAGAAACTTTAAGCTAAATCTCAACACTGGCATCACTCAGACTATCCATCTCCCTTCTAATTTCTCTGGTATAGACATCGACGCGGTGAAGTTAAGGTGCGGGAGTTTGAGAAGATACGGTGCAAAACTAGGAGAGTTTCACATTGGTTCGGGGGTGACGGTGGAGCCATGCCCTGAGAGAGTCATGCTAATTAGACAAAACCTTGGTTCGAGTTGGTCTTCTATCTACTCTACTGGTTATAACTTAACCGGTGAAAATTACCAGCTCGTGTCACCGGTTCTCGGTTTGTTAGCTTACAATGCTAACCCTGACGGCGTGGCCACCAACCCTTACGAGGTTAACGTTGTGGGTACCGACCAAAACCCAATCTTGGTCGATTTCTTGAGCAACAAGTCAAGTATTGACCCTAACCCTCAGGCGACGCTGAATAAGAACTCATCAGTCTTGTGTGCGTGTTTCACAAGCAACGGCAACACAACGATTAGCGAGCAAGTTTCGCCGTATGTGTGTAAAGGGACAAGACAAGGGCATTACGCTCTGGTGATGAAAACAGAAGCTAGAATAGATGATCATGACAGTGGTGGTGGTGGAGTAGTGACGTCATCGACGGAGGTGAATGGTGGCAACGGAGGAGGAAAGCTGAGCCGGTGGAAAGTGGCGGTGGGGAGTGTGATTGGGTCAGGGATAGGGGCGATTTTGCTGGGAATGTTGGTGGTGGCTATGTTGGTGAAAGTGAAGAAGAAAGCAATAAGAGAAGAGATGGAGAGAAGAGCTTATGAAGAAGAAGCTCTTCAGGTTTCAATGGTGGGTCATGTTAGGGCTTCTACTGCTCCTGGAACTAGAACTCTTCCTAGAATGGGCGATGATAGGTATAAAAACACTCATTTGAATCAT
>NC_025695.1:10470996-10472529 GCF_000633955.1 Camelina sativa | reverse complement strand
CTACTGCTCCTGGAACTAGAACTCTTCCTAGAATGGGCGATGATAGGTATAAAAACACTCATTTGAATCATAATCATCCATAATTATTATAATTTGTTTACTTATTACTCACTTTTGTGTGTGTTAATCTTAACATAAATATATATTATATACAAAGAGTTTCAATGGCTTCAGTATGAAATTTCTTGTATTTTTGTTTTTGTTTTGTTTAAACGACTAAAATCTTTTGTTTTCTTTTTACCCTTTACAAAAAAAGTAAAATGGGGCGTTTTCTCTCTAAGTGAAAAAATGTAATTTATATTAAAAAAAATCAGATAGTCCCTCCCAACTTTCATATTGTAAGCTTTTTTTTTTCTCTTCTTTCTCATTTTGATTCCTTAATGATTCTTCTTTTTTTTTTCCAAAGTTATATATAATTTTCTGATTTGGTAAAGAAAAATATAGGTTTATAGTAATTATGAAAAGTAAATAGAATTTTCCACCTACACATCTACAAGCATCTTCTCCTTTACACAGTAAGCTATTGTTAAATGCCAAGTACGGAATTGTAAACAAATCACCACCTTCATTGCAAGTTGCAGTCAATATTTATTCATATTACTAAGATTTGGTTTTTTTTTCCAGGTTTTAGTGTTTTACTTTATTAAGAAAAAATTACAATTAAATCTAATTTAAATTATTTTTTGATAACTGTATAAGTTTAGTTATATTTTTTAATTGAATTATTTCTGACTAGTATATCATTTTTTTGTTATTTTTTTCTTTTGGGTTGTAGTCTCTATCACAATTTCCTTAAAAATCAATTAACTAGATTTCATCTAAAAAATATTTAAATGAAATAAAGTTAAAATAATTTCTTAAATCTGCAAAAATTTAATTTTATTACATTGATTGAATTATTTTTGACAAGTGTATATTATTTTTATGGTAAATTTCTAGTATTAATAATATGTATAAGATATAACATTTTTGGTTTGTACTTTGTATATATCTCAATTTACCTAGATAAGAAATTTTAAAAAAAAAAGAAAAACAATTAAATAAAAAAAATACAGATCTAATTTTTAATATATAAAAAGAGCATGTTTTGGTTTGATTTGACATAGATCTACAAACATTTATCAAGTAATAATTATTTCATATTAATATTATATGTCAACGCCTGCCATCTAAGATTCTAAGATCACTGGAGTTTTAACTGCAGCATTTTAACAAAAAAAAGAAAAGGGTAAAAAAAAACCATAACTATCTAAGCCCAACAAGCCCATTAATCATTAATCTCCTTCATCCAACGATTGAGATTGAATCAAGTGGACACTAATCAGAAAGCTTAAACCTCACGGTCCCCTTACCTGATCTCATCACAACACAACACAACACAACACCGCTTAAAACCGCATCACTTCACATGTCGTTTTCTGTTTTTTCCCTGAGATTTCCCGGGAAAGGAAAAAAAAAAAGGTTAAAAATAAAAATAAAAATGTCAAATAACCAAAAAGGTAAATTAACATTAAATTAAAAAAAAAAAAAAAA
>NC_025695.1:10447961-10470322 GCF_000633955.1 Camelina sativa | reverse complement strand
TCATCATCATCATCTCGCTTGATGAATCAATCATCGTCTACTCCGGTGGTTTCACTTGAGCGACGGATCAACCGGTTGATCAATGCTAACCAATCTCAATCACCGTCGAGGTCTATATACTCCGATAGATTCATACCCAGTAGATCCGGATCCAATTTCGCGCTCTTCGATCTGTCTCCTTCGCCGAGTAAAGACGGTAAGGAAGACGGAGCTGGCTCTTACGCCACTCTGTTGCGTGCGGCCATGTTTGGTCCTGAGACGCCGGAGAAGAGGGATATTACTGGGTTCTCTTCTTCTAGGAATATTTTTAGGTTTAAGACGGAGACTAAGACTCATCGTTCTTTTAATTCGTTTTCTCCCTTTGGTGTTGATGATCCTCCTGGTTGTGTTTCTCATTCTCCGGTCAAAGCTCCTCGTAAAGTCCCGCGATCGCCTTATAAGGTATGGATTTTTTTAGTTTAATTCTTGAATTGTGTGGTGATTTGAAGATTGAATCTGGATCATGTCTCTTGTTTTGTTTTTGAGTAATTTGTGGCATTGTTTGCTTCTTGATTGATGGTTTTTTTTTTGTTTGTTTGTATAATGTCTGCAGAGTTGGGGGTTGGGGAAGCTTAGATTCTTGATCTAGTTGACTTGTGATCTTTGATTTCAAACAATTTGTGATCTTTATGATGTTTTTGTTCTCTCTGATGGTCTAGAATTTGAGTTCTTGTGTAGAGTGATCTAGATGAAGTCATTATTGAAGAATGCTTGTTGTTTAGTGTTCTTATTTTGGTTTTATATGTGAGGGAGGAGCTTGATCTTGTCATTGGATCTTTACAGATGATAACAGAGGATTTTTTTTGTTTTTGTTTTATTGTGTTTGATTAGGTACTGGATGCACCGGCTTTGCAAGATGATTTTTACTTGAATCTTGTGGATTGGTCTGCTCAAAATGTTCTTGCAGTGGGATTAGGTAACTGCGTTTATTTATGGAATGCTTGTAGCAGCAAGGTGAGATCTCTTTTTTATTTTTGTGTCACTTACAAATTTTTAATAAATCAAAGTAGTTTCAAATTGTTTTGATGGTTGATTTGTTTCTTGAAAAAATTGAACAGGTAACAAAGTTATGTGATCTCGGGGCAGATGATAGTGTTTGCTCAGTTGGTTGGGCGTTACGTGGAACTCATCTGGCTGTTGGAACTAGTACGGGGAAAGTTCAGGTTAGATCTCATTTACTCTCTTTTGTTTTTGTCCACTATTTTGGCCTATGCATATGTGTAAGTAACAATGTACGTTACTTTACAACTTTCTGAATCTGGAAGAAATAGTATATATTAACTAGTTACGGTTACAACATGACTAGACCTTATCGTATGGACTGTAGGACCTTTATCTTTTACTGGGATCCTGATCTTTAGATGGTACTATATCATGGGGATTATTAGAAAGATTTTTTTTTCTTTATAAAGAAGATATATGCTCGAATAAATCTTTATCAAAGGGTTTGTAACCTTGAGTAAAGTTAATCCTTTGGGGTTAATATGGAAAGTAAGTAAGTAACAAAGCACATATATAAAAACCTTGGCGGATAGGATTTATGATTTATTCTTTTTATGGAATATTCACTTTAGTTATGTTATTGTAGATATGGGATGCGTCGCGCTGCAAGAGAACAAGAACAATGGAAGGTCATCGTCTAAGAGTTGGCGCTCTGGCATGGGGTTCATCGGTTCTGTCATCTGGTAGCAGAGACAAGAGTATTCTTCAGAGGGACATAAGGTGTCAAGAAGATCATGTCAGTAAACTGGCAGGTCACAAATCTGAGGTATGTGGACTCAAGTGGTCTTATGACAACAGAGAGTTAGCATCTGGCGGAAACGACAATCGGGTATGTATTAGTATTATTTTTCTTGATTTTCGGTTACATTAGTCTTCTATTTAATCCCCCAACATGGCTAATATGGTTTAAACTGTTTGCAGCTTTTTGTATGGAACCAACATTCAACACAACCAGTTTTGAAATATAGTGAACACACTGCAGCGGTAAAAGCCATTGCTTGGTCCCCTCATGTTCATGGGCTTCTTGCTTCTGGTGGTGGTACTGCTGACAGATGCATACGTTTTTGGAATACAACGACAAATACTCATTTAAGTTCCATAGATACTTGTAGTCAGGTAAGTAAATGTTTTCTTAACTTGACATGACTTCACAAAAAAACATAACCAACATTTTCACATTTAATAACCTTCTTTGTTCTTGCATATTATAGGTATGCAATCTGGCTTGGTCTAAGAATGTAAACGAGCTGGTTAGCACGCACGGATACTCCCAAAACCAAATCATTGTCTGGAAATACCCAACTATGTCCAAAGTATGAAATCTCTTTGACCTTTTTCTCTGTTTATTATTACTCTTGATTATTTATTAAGGATCATATGTTTAACTCTCTGTTTTTTTGTTTGTTTCTTCAGATTGCAACTCTGACCGGTCACACATACCGTGTCCTGTACCTTGCGGTATCACCCGATGGACAGACGATAGTAACCGGAGCAGGAGATGAAACCTTAAGGTTCTGGAATGTGTTCCCTTCACCCAAATCTCAGGTAAGAAAACAAACTTAATCTAATTGTTTAATTACTGATCCTAACTATTTAAAGATTCTGAGGAACTGATTTGATGTGTGTTTGGCTATGTTTCAGAACACGGATAGTGAAATCGGGTCATCCTTCTTTGGTAGAACAACAATTCGGTGAAAGTACCTTTCAAAAGACACAGACAAAAGTTGTAAGTTTCTTCAACAGCTGCCAGCTTTGAGTTGGTCGACTCAACCAACTTTTTTTCACACGGTCACGGAGAGGCATTAAATTCTTTTTTTTACACGGATGCAAAGAGATCTAACCCTTTGATTTAATCACGATCAGGGTTCGTCAAGATGCGCGCAACAATATCTCAAAATTTTCCAAAAAAAGTGTATATCTTTATTCAATTTTTCTTCATATATCAAAATATAGCTTCTTGTATTTATTTTTTTACTTACGAACACAAAAACATTTTATAGCGAGCCATATAATAAATGCAATAATTCGTTACCATTTTCTTATGCTTTACCTGTTCTTCTTCTCTTTCTGTATTTGGTCGTAAATTTGATAGACGAATGGGGTCACATAAAAAAGCCTATCTTTATTTTGGTTATAGAATGGAAAAGGATTTGAAGAAAGAGAGACCAAATAAAAATCCAAGAAAATGATTTGGAATCATTAGAAGGCAAGAAGTGGCTGATACGCTTCGTAAACCCAAGACGCAAGTCTTTTTGCCATACTCTTTACCTTCACGTTTCTCCTTCGTTTCACGTGTTATACCGTCGACTGCGGTACTTAAATCCTAATATACGTCTATCACTTTACTTTAGTGATGTGATGATTCTCATGAAAGTAATTTCATTATTTTTATCTTCAAATATTACTTATTAAACTGGTGATGATTCTCATGAATGTCTTCACATTTCTAATATATAACTCTTTCTATTATTTATTTTCACCTTTCACAAATCTTTTACGAATAAGTTTTGAAACCTTTGTTTAAGTTTATTCATCTTTTTAAGTTATTCCACAACTATACCAGTCTGTCACCTATATAAGATAGCTAATATGTGGCAGATAGATTTACATTTGGAATTGATCTTGTGTGGATGAGAGATGCTACAATGATGGTCAAGACTCGAGAGTAGTATACACAACCAACAAAAACATACTATTTTTTAACTTAATTTTGTACTATTATTTTACCTACAAACAATCATTATTTTTCCTATACCACATTTATCTACACCAAACCAATAAATACTAAATCCACCAAGAGGAATCTTCCATTTCCCTTTTTTACTTTACAAACTACCAGGAACCAAAACGAAAAACTTGCAATTCCCATAACTAGAGTTTCTCCGGATTAGGAGTAGCAGCAAGTCCCTCGGTCTGTGTCCCAGAGTAACCATTAACACCTTCGTTACTAAGACTATGAGACCATGGAATCGAGCTAACCGGTGGAAAACAGCAACTGCATTCGTCCACGCATTTAGTCTGGGGGAGAATTTCAGTTCTGTGACCATCAGGTGAAGTAGCTTCCCAGAGGGGTCCCCAACACTCAACTTTGTTGAACTCATGGACATTAGAATGGAAATAAACCCAAACAGGAGCTTCTTGTAACTCAGGGTAATTGTTCAACAAGTTCCCATCTCCATGCACAAATGCTTTCAACACCTAATACATATATCAAAACAATCACAATAATCAATATTTGTCTACACATGAAAAAAAAAAAAAAAAAGCTTCTTTTGAATTTGGCAAACTTACCACTGGTAGTTCTTTGCAAAAGATGTAGTACCGAAACTTAGCAAAGAGATCTAAAAGGAAATGGCCACCGCTTATGTGACAATGAACGTGAAGCGACATTTGCCCTTTCACTTTCTTCCATTCTGCTACTACTTCATCTCTGTATAGCCTATTTGCCCATCCTTGCAACTACACACAAGCATTTATATACATCATACGCCTCTAATTTTACTAAAACCATAAAAGCTAGACCTTTATAGTGTTCTTCAGTAGCACCACAAAGGTGGAAGATTCTGGAGAATATAGACACATCACAGAGATTCAGACACATACATAGGCTAAGACCATAGAGCCTAAATCTATACATCAACCTTTAATATTTGCTTCAAATGCTCTGCTACACATAAATTTCTACTTCCATAAAAGTGTTTGTGTTTGCAGATACGTTAAGAGTGGTTACAGTGACCTTTACCTGAGAATTGTTTATGGAGTGGGAAATGGCTAATGTTAATTTAGCTGTAATGTCACTGTGGGTGAGAGTGTAAGTTCTAGGGAGCGTTGATGGATGCTTCTTCTCATCAACCCCTAAAAACAGTACTTTCAATTTGGATGATTCGAATATCGCCGGTCCAAACAACCTCGCAACCTGCACCAAACATCCAAAAAGAAACCTCAAATTATTCGAATTATGTTCTTACTTTACATTCAAGAATCAATACAGAGTGTTTTTTGGTTGTTGTCAAAATGATTAAAAAAGAACAAAATCCTTACGGGAACAATCGACTGATTCTTCTTCTTGGATCTTCTATTGCCGAAGAAGAGTGAGCTGCTGCTACTGTTACTCCGTTTGTCTGAATAAGCTGGTTTCAGCTTCGTTGGTAGCAACAGATTCGCCGATAAACTACACATCTCTGCTCTGCTCTCTTTGAAACCAAATCCCAAAGCTTCAATTTTACAGAAATTAAGACGGAAACGAAACAGCCCTAAATACAGAGAAGCCCTTGGAACCACGCGATTTCTTGCGTGTTCGTATACTGAAACCACAACCGAAAAAAGCTTGTAACTTTATGAAAGAAAATAAATTTTTAAAAACCCAATTTTTGAGTTTTGATTGCTTGAAGTTTTGGTCTTTGAATATTTTTTCCTGGAATTTAGGGTTCTTTCTTTCTTTTGTGATGCGTATTGGGTTGGTTCTTCTTGTGTTTTAAAAGGTGTTGGTTGCTTCACGCTTCACACTTCCGTGCCCAAATCTGAACACTCTTTTGGTATTCTTCTTGACCACCAGAGAGTGCCACGTGTACTCTCATCTTTGCATGAGAATATCCATGTGTCGTCATGGTGGGGCTAACAGGTGCCTCTAACCGTCAGTTTGGATAACTTAGCCATCTCGTTTCGACAAAGAGACACTAGCCGAACCTTTCCCTTTACTCAATGTACAAGTATAGTTTAGTTGTCTCTGAAGTCCGAACCCATAACTGTCCGGTTTAGTTCCGGTTTAATTTAATTTCATTCGTTTTCTCGGTTTAGTAGTTAGACCTCGTCTAAATTTAGTCTGGGTTAAAATTTTCAGAGAACATAAAAGAAAACTACTAAACGCCATCGTTTAATCCAAAACTGATTCTGACATCGGAGGAGACTGACTCCCATTCGTTAACACAGTGGTAAGTAACCTTCTTCTTCTTCGTTCGTCCCCTTGAGGTCATCTTCACATATCTGGTATGTATGAGTGATTATTTCGAATATATTATGAACTGGGGTAGCATCAATTTAGTGGCTTTTTCTAATAAAGATCGAAACTTTTGTAGACTTGAGAGTAGAAATCGAATCAATGGTTGTTTGTTTGGTTCACTTGTTGAATGTCTTTGCCTTATTTGCCCTTTTTGAACAGGTGAAAAATCTTGCAAAGCCTTGAGATTTTGACATGATAAAGACTTTGGTTTCTCCTTGTAGTGTATATGTACTGTGTCTTCCTCCTCCTCCTCCCTCCCCCACTCTTGCTTTTGAGTCTTTGTTTTCTAGTTTTTACCCAATTTTATTCAATCCACGTGACTCAAATTTTTTAGTTTTATTTAAATGTAGTAGAAAGCATATAGTTGTCCACACATGCGTTTGTAAAAGTCTTGTGTTATTCCTGTATTTAGGGATTTGGATCTCAGAAACTGAAGTTTGACCGATCTTGTAAGAAAGTGAAGCCAAGGGCAGTACGAATGGAACTTACAATCACTCAACCTGATGATTGGCATCTTCATCTCCGTGACAGTGATCTTCTTCACGCTGTTGTTCCCCACAGGTCATTTAACTTCCTGACAATCACTCAACCTGATGTGTATCTTTTTGTTTCATTACTGTCTTGGATGTTGTTGGTGTTTGATATAGGAACAGTTGTTTGTTTGTTATGTATGAGATCGTCAATTACAATTTTATATTATTTTTTTTGGTGATGCTTGTGCTGTACTTGATGGTTTAATAAGGGTGTCTTGTAAAATGTGTGTAGTGCGAGTACTTTTAAGAGAGCGATTGTGATGCCAAATCTGAAGCCGCCTGTTACAACAACTGCAGCTGCCATTACTTACCGGGAATCTATCATGAAAGCTTTGCCATCTGGGACCAGCTTTGATCCACTTATGACACTTTATTTGACTGACAAGACTCAACCTGATGAGATCAAGCTTGCAAGTAAGTACACCTGTTTCTTTTTACATCATGTTGCAAAGTGGTCTGATCCTTTTTTCATCTTTCAGATTGAGATTCTACTTGCGACTGTTTAGTTTCTGCTCATATATATATATATATATGCTTATTTTTAGGGGAAAGTGGTGTGGTTTATGCGGTTAAGTTGTACCCTGCTGGAGCAACAACCAATTCTCAAGATGGTGTCACGGACCTTTTTGGAAAATGCTTACCGGTACTAGAAGAGATGGTCAAACAAAACATGCCTTTGCTGGTAAGTAAATCACATAGCAGATTATTAGACTTGTATTTTTGTCTTTTATACAACTCTCTTGTCTGAGGAATGTTTTGATTAGGTTCATGGGGAGGTCACAGATCCGAGTATTGATGTCTTTGACCGCGAGAAAATCTTTATTGAGACAGTTTTGCAGCCTCTAATCCAACGCCTTCCACAGCTGAAAGTAGTGATGGAACACATCACTACCATGGATGCTGTGAATTTTGTTGAATCTTGCAAAGAAGGTTTTGTAAATATCTTACTTATCATTTCGTCCTTTGGTTTTTGCTAATCTGCCTAGCTCATAGCCTTTTGTTGATTGTAGGGTCTGTGGGTGCAACAGTCACACCACAACATCTCCTTCTCAACAGAAATGCCCTTTTCCAAGGTGGATTACAACCTCACAACTACTGTCTTCCCGTTCTCAAAAGAGAGATACACCGTATGTTCTTCACTTTTCATTAGAACATTAAGATTTCATTTCTTTTAGCAGCTTTCTGAAAGGTCATTGCTTTTACTTAATTGTACAGGAGAAGCTATTGTTAAAGCTGTAACTAGTGGAAGCAAGAAATTCTTCCTCGGTACAGATAGTGCTCCACATGAACGGACTAGAAAAGAAACATCATGTGGATGTGCTGGTATTTACAGTGCTCCTGTTGCCTTGTCCTTATATGCTAAGGTCTTCGATGAGGTAAAACTCTGTAACTTCAAACAGTTTACTTCCCGGTTTGGGAATTCCTTAAGTTCATAGCTTTTACTTCTTTTACATTCAGGCGGGTGCGCTTGACAAGTTAGAAGCTTTCACTAGCTTCAATGGACCTGATTTCTATGGACTCCCGAGAAACTCGTCAAAGATCACACTAAAGAAATCTCCTTGGAAGGTCCCGGACGTTTTCAGCTTCTCTTTTGGAGAGATCGTCCCTATGTTTGCTGGAGAAACCCTTCAGTGGCAACCGTTGAACTAATGTGGTGGTTTGGTGTTGTCAAATTTATTTTCCCAAATCAGTGTATCTTTTGGATTGGATTTTCTTGCGGCTGAGTTATACACTGCATTGGTTGAGGAATAAAAGCAAAATATTGACCAAGAATGTTTATTTTGTGTTTGAATCTTTTTTTTCTCCATTTTAATCTAAATGATAGTATAAGTCTCAATCAGAGTGGGTCTTATGCCTACTCCTCCAGATGAAGATGTCCCATTCTCATAAAGGCTAAGCAGCATTGCTGTTGGCTTAACTCTAAACGGACTTATTGGCAAAGGTATGTGTTCCTCCATATTCATTGATCCACCTAGATTCTGGTCTTCTCTAGATCGGTCCGTGTAAGAGACTTGTGCTATAGTTTCATCCTCAGTTATCATGTCCATAGATGTTTGCATTTGTCTAGCAGAATGATCCGGTAAACTGGAAGTCTCTTCTTCCTCGTAAGACTTTGTGAATGAATTGTCTCTGCTCGTGGAATCTGAGCACTTTCTCTGCATATACATCATCTTTTAATTAGGATCTCTCTGCTAAAACACTCAAGAAACTTAGACCCCTAAGATTAGAGATACCTGCACCGGTTTTGTGATAGAAGATTCTGCAAGTATTGGCTGGACAGGTTGAGGTTCGTCTGTTCGTTTAACTTGTGAAGCTTGTTTTCTAGTTTTATCGCGCATTTGAATGTTGATTTCCTTACTGGGAGGGTATTTTGGTAGACAAGATGGATCACAAGGCAATGGCTCAGTTATAAAGTACTGTTTCACGGTGGAAGAAGTTAATCAGTTAAGAGTCATAAGAACAACGAACCAACATTTGACAGAGGAAAATGTAAAGTTCCCTAATCCAAACTTACCTTGCTCTTGAGTGCACTAGCTGCAGTGCCTCTAAAATCTGGATCTATTGAGAGCAAAGTTTCTAGAAGCGAAATAACACAAGTTGGAAAACCTTTGAATGTTTCTTCTATATGCGATCCATATGGAAAGAGGGGTCTCAACGGAGCTGACAGCTGTAACTTTAGTTTTGTCCAATAATCATCTGAAGGCGATCCACACAACTTGAATATCTTGTGCAGTTGATCTGTCTTAACATTGGAATATAGAGAAAAAATGTCTGAGACTCTACTTCTATGGTAAGAACAAGACTGATTGGAATGCAATGGTTTACCTCGTTTTTTCCAGGAAGTATAGGCTTTCCAGCATATAATTCACCTATGACGCAGCCTGTGCTCCACAAGTCGATCCCAACACTGTAATGAGAGGCTCCAAGCAAAAGCTCAGGAGGTCGATACCATAAAGTTGCTACATGAGTCGTCAAGGGAACACTGTTATGAGGATCAAAGAACGTAGCTAACCCAAAATCTGCAATCTTAAGGACTCCATTAGCGTCGATCAGAAGGTTCGAGCTTTTTATGTCTCGGTGGAGTACATGGTTAGTGTGACAATGATCAAGCCCTCTTAAGAGCTGCCTCATATAGCATTTAACCTGACAGAGAAGAAGAGAGTATCTGAGAACTTGACACCAAGTATTGAATGAGAGTCTGAACAGAAGCGATAAAAAGTACCTGAGGTTCTGAGAATTGGTTACCGAGTAATGAAGAGAGTCCCAAGAGGTCATGTTCCATGTACTCAAAGATCAGGTAGAGGGTAGAGGAATCGTGGTCTACAAGCATTAACCCTTCCAGTTTGATGACATTGGGATGATCCAACTTGCGCAGGATTGTGATCTCTCTGGCTATACACTTGATGCTTTCTGAGTCGTTGAGATCAAACCGGATTCTCTTTAAAGCTACAGTCTTGTTACGAAGAAGATCTCTAGCTTTGAACACCTTACTGAATGTTCCTCCCCCAATCTGTGGCAAATACAGAGTATATGCCTATTTTCATCAAACGGGAATGAACAAAGAAAGACAACGACAGAGAAAAGAAAGAGAAAGAGAAAGAGAAACTTGTTCTTGCTTCTCGAAGTTAGATTCACGGCCAGGGATCCAACCGACAAGAGCTTCACCAGCTACAGAGATAAGCCACCGTGGCCAACCGGAGGCAGCTAATTCCGATGAACGAGGATGAACATTAACAACAAGAACGCTTTCTTCTCTCTTCAGCTCCTTGGGACAAATATCACTCATCTTCAACAATTCTGAAACCTTTGGGGCTTGATCATGACCATCATCATCAGCTATTCTTCTTTCTGATGGAAGAGTATGGAAGCGAGGACGGTTTTCCGGCAACCCTTTAGTCGCCGGTTTCTTTTTCCGAGAAGAAACGATGCAACCCATATTGGGCAAAAGCCTTGAAACCCACGGCACTGAAGTTGTTTACAGAAGATATAGAGAGAATATAGAAAGTGCAATAAAGAAACGTAAACTAAACAATAAAAAAAAAAAGTGAAAGGAAAAAAGGAAATGTCAGATGTCTGAATAGAACCAAATTCGTCGGAAAGCGACAGTACGCAATCCCACCACTTAGCCGTGGACCCCTCTCTGAAAATGCTATGTCGCTAATTATGTTTATTCTCTTCATATTTAGAGTTTACGTAACTAATGGTTAACCTTTTTTGGTTTACTTCAGTTTGTTTTTTATGTTATGATGATCATTGTGATATTTTTTTTTTCAAGATTTAGACGAAACAATATCATAATTTTAGAACAAACAAGTTTAGCTTCCTTGTTTAAGAACAAATTAATACACTATGTTTAGAATTTATAGAATATCATAGAGTTTTGGACGAAAATATGATACAATGAAAAAAAGTTGATGGTTGTTGATACATTCGTTTTGAAGTTGTGAGATTAGTATTGAGGAGAGGTTTTCTTGGATTGTCTTGTCTCAGGAGGTCCAATGAACAAACCAGTCTCCACTTCCATATTGTCATTGTCATCTATGTTCACTTCTGATGATGATAACGTTGACTGTGATGATGCTACTGTTGCTCCCATTCCAAGCCACTTTTAGTTTACAAAATTCACCAAAACTCTTAATCAGAAGCACATTTACGTTTATACTAGTAATATTAGCATTCAAAACTAGAAATTAAAATTGTACCTTCTCCTTCAGTTCTTTATTTTCCTTGACGAGTTTCCTCTCCTAAGGTTTAGACATTAATATACAAGTAAGTTTATAGAATATGATTCTTTATGTCATTATAAAGTACATATGATGTACTCACTAATACTTAGAGAAAGAAAAGAAAAAAGAAGCATGTATTCTGTTTTACCTCTTCCTTCAACTTCTCAATTTGTTCACGGAGTAATTGGTACTGAAGTTCAATATACAGAGAGATGTAAGCAAATTTCCACATTAAAATTAATTTTATGAATACCTTTGCAGATGTATATTCTATAGGAATCGTTAAAACCATACATATATCCTACACAATCACTATCAGTGCATGCATATACATATATAGTTGAATCGCTGATACTCCTTTTTATTACAATGTTAACTTGAGGATGATAATATATATGATTAGTATGCCCATGCAAACCATATTGACTTGAGTATATATCGATGATATCAGTTATAAATACATGCATGGAACGACACAAACCGCAATCACATCAAACGTATATATGCTAGATGGTTAACAGAACAACGTTTTGGCATATTAGTAATTATAAAGAACCTATGATTTTCTTGTGTAACGTACAAACAAATTGAATTTTGTGTTTGACTATATCTTTAACATGTGTAGATCAAAAGATTTGTTGAGTAAGGTCGTCTTTAACAACCCGCAACATATAACATAAAATACAACATATATCATCAAACACTTCATATTCGCAAAATCGCATAAAAACGAGAACTACTCCTAATTTCATTTATCATAGGAAATTGAGGTTGCATGTGAATGTATGAATGAAATGGATGATGTTTTTGAAATGTTCATATATGATATATCATGCGGGCATAATTGTAAACAATACCTTCTTGGCTCTTATCCTGGTCAAGCTTCGCTCCAACTGATTCTCTAACTGTTGCAGCTCCTCGATAGAACATTTATCAATGCCTTCCCCAAGCAATTTTCTGCAAAAAAATTTTACAATCAAATTACCTTACAGTAGCTAGTGTCTATACAATCCATATAAAGGTCCCTCATAAGATAGTACTATGAGCTGGTTCCAAACCGTTTAGATATCTCTAGCTGTTCGATCTTTTTTGTCAGGCCCTGTGTTTCGTATCTCGCTTGCTGTCAAGTCATAGTAGTATGAAACATTTAAAACCACCACACGAAAAAATCTACTAACCAAAATATGAATGAGGATATATATAGTTTCACCTGAGAATTAGCATCTCCCCTATGGTTAATCCCAATTTCTTTTATTCGTCTCTGATATCGTTCTATTGTTTTTGCTATACTGAAAAGAATCAAGGAGTCAAACAATCAAATCAAATAAAAGAAAGGAGACTGTGGAGTCAAAACGTTTTTCACGTCAAATTCCAGCAAGCAAAATCAATCAATTATAAATGCTTGTATCCGAATATTTTTGATAAAAAAAAAAAGAATAAACAGTTCTGGTGAATTCATATATAATTATTTACGCAGAGATGCCATCATGCATGACCGTATTATATATACTATACACATAGAATGTGTTAAGGAGAGACAGACGGAATCAAGTAAACGGTTACTTGCATTGTTCCCAAGGATCATATCTTATATACACATGACATATTTTGACATTTTCTAATTTCAACACACCAACATTTTCGAAACAAAAGGTTTGTTTCTACACTTCCGAATGCATAAAATAAAGTACCATAGCAATATTGAGATTTATGGTACAACATAATGCCCCAATATTATACATCGTTATACACATATACAGAGACAGGCAGATGTATATAAAGATGCACATGGACATGCTCCAATCGACATAGATATGAATAACTTTTATTCTTTAAAACACATTAAACAGTGGGTTAACACAACTGGATTCTGTGGTTAACAGTGCCTAGTTAATCTTGATTAAATTTCTTTTGGCTTTGCTCAAAAGACACTTAAGTACACTAACGATGTTGAAGTGTCTAATCCTTCTACTCTAATGTTTTAATCAGCATAAATTTATACCGAAACAAATCAGCATAATAACCCAAAAAAATATAAATAAATAAGAAACCATAAAAATAATGAATATACAATTCTGATCTACACACATGCGCTGACTCCATCACTGCTATTTGTGGGTAAAAAGTGAACCAAAATATCTTTGTTTCCACATTTTACAGATCTATACTTACATCGATAATGCATATACACACTTATACGAGATAGAAGCATGTACCAGAATACATGTACTCATCACATGACCGTTCACACATAAATGAGTAATTTAGCCATAATTCCCAACATGTGTATAAAAGTATTCAATAATGTGTCATATATCTATACGTAATCTATTAACTATATTGAACCATGGTAAAATCAATCTCACGCAAACAGCCAAACACACAAACACACACACACGGTCTAAATAAGGAAATTTAGCGTTAGTTCCAAGTATTGCTAATTTCCTAATTCATGAAGATATGCTGAATCGTTGATATATAATTAGGTCTTATTTGACTAAGTAACGACACTAGACTTGATATTGCTAATTTGCTATACATACAAAAGCAACTATATTACATAGCTAGCATTGAAGTCTAAATGGATAAGTATCAATTATCTGTAAACTAAAAGCTGCTTCCATATCAAAAAGATCTCTCTTGATAAAGAAAGTCAAACAGATCAACTCATCTACAGCGAGAAGTGGATGGGCTCACAACAAGTACATACAAATTTATACACAAATCATAGGTTGTAGTGCCATAAAAATCTGGTGACTACATCTTGAAAAAAAAGATCATTAGTTTCAATCCTATTAAAAAAAAATACCTCATTTTCTTTCTCCAATCTACTTTACAGAAAAAAAAATCACCATTATCTATATTAATAGATCTTGATAATCAATCATATAACCAAATGCAATCCATCGAATCTATTATATAATTATGGAGTAAATGAGACCGGATTAGCCTCTCAGTCGAATCTGATAGCAAGGAGACTAATTAAAAACAAAAAGGAGACATACCTAGAGCTAGAGAACTCATAGAGTTTGGATCTTGGAGAGAAGATGACCAAAGCAACTTCAGCATCACAAAGGACCGACAATTCGAAGGCTTTCTTCAGAAGTCCATTTCTTCTCTTGGAAAACGTCACTTGCCTGCTCGTTGCGTTCTCTATCCTCTTCATCTCCGTTTTGCCCCTCACCATCCTTTACTTCTAATTTATTCCTTATCCAAAGGTTCTGTTTAAAATCACACAAGAAAAGTTTATGTAATTGAAAAGAATAAAAAGAATAGCGACCAAGAACATCAACAAGAATCTTGAATTTAACCATTTTAAGAAAGAAAATAAAAGATCTCTAAATAGAATATGGATCAACCAAAAACTGACGACGGATTTTGAGATTTACCCTCTTTGGATTGATGTGTTCTCTTTGTGTATATATGAGAGTGGAGAGAGAGAGAGAGATAAAATAGCAACTTTTTTGGGAAGAGGGTATGTAATTACAGATTCTTGGAAAGCCCTAGATTTATGATGGAGGAGGAGGAGAGAAAAACAAAAACTAATAAAAAAAAGGTTTTTTTCTCCTTTATGATTGATATATTTGATAATTTGCCATTTTCTCTTACGCCTATAACCCTAGCTAGGTAGACCTGGCTAGGTAGCAGTACATCACTTTTATTTTTAGAAATAACATTACGCAATTTCTTTCTTCTTTTGGTAAAAACCTCAAAATGCAAACTGAAGGGCCAATGTGTATATAATAATAGTAGTAACATGTTCAATAATTGTGGGCAGGGTAAGAATAATAATTTTCCCAATGAACTGACTTCATTACTGTTTGGTAAATAACTACTACTCAGGTAAAAATGGAGATATTTATGGATTGGTGTGTAAATTGCAAATTGACCTCTTAAAACGTAATTAAGAGTGTGGGGGAAACCGAAGGCGATGTTGAAGGTAATGGGGGAGATCTTGGCACGTGTCCAGAGTAACCGACAACCTATAGATCCGGTGTCCGTCAAAGTATAGGTTTTAAAAAGGGGTTTAAACTATTGCGCACCTGAGGACAGCCATCATCATTGTTCCCTTTGCCAGCTCCTCTCGGACAAATAAGTGCTTACGCACGCACACCGTCTGATCTTCTCTTCTCTCCAACCGCACACCGTCCGATCTCGAAACCCATATTCTCTAGTATAAAAAGACTTCGACACAAAATGGGTTTTAAGCATTTATTGTATAGTTGTGTAAGATAACGTACGTACTTTTTCGTGACTATATTAATCTTCCTTTGTATTTTACCAAGTAAGTAGTCTACATACATAAAGTATGATAGTGCTAAGACTCTCACAACTGATCGTCATATATGGCCCCTAATAAGATTGAAACAAACTTTTGTTTTAACAAATAATTTTAATTCCAAAGATGAATCAGAAACTTTATGCAAAAGAAAATGAAAAAGCACAGGACTTAAATCGTTGTGATATAAGTAAATAAAAAAACAAACCCGTCGGGACGTCCGTACAATCGACGTTAATTATAACAACGACCATAAGGCCAATTAGATAGTAACACATGTAGATGGTTTCACGTGGTAGCTATAGCTTCGACTCTTGTTTGATGCGCTTCGTAACACCACTTCATTGCTTTTTTTACTTTATTCGTTTCCCGTTTTTAAAATATTTTTAATAACCTAAGCAAATTAGCATTAGCAAGTGGTTATCCACTATTGGATGCTTTTTACAATAATAATACGTAAGCTAACATTTGTTTATTCTTCCATATCTCGGACCAGGTGTCGCACGCTAGGAGGACCACATCCCTTTCACCAACATGTGCGTAACAAAATGCTTGCTTCTTAAAAATGCATATGAAAACATGGAAACATTTTTTTTGTTTTGTTAAAGGGTTTTCATAAATATATAAAAGAACAAGTTTACATAAGAAAACATGGAAAACAAAATAAAATGAAAAACTTATGCGAGAGTGAGAGAATCAATGTAATGATTTATACTGACAAGTGTGGTTAGCTATAAGAGTAGTAGTTACATCCAAATTATCTAACCTCCTTAATCTATCAAGGTCTCCCCAGATTTTCTACTTATTATCTTTACTAAGCTGGTTCAACGTCGCTCTTGGTGGTCTAATATGATCTTAGCATAATTTATTATTACGGTTCAGATTATATATATATATATATATATATATATATATTAATGGAAAGTTATAAAATAAGGGATTTTATCGTGTTTAATCTCATAAAAAAAAAAGTTAAAAAACTCTATTATGTGACTGGAGCTCCTCAAATATTGATTGATCCCTAAATACAGTTTATTTATGAAAAAAATTGATTTTTATACGCTTCATCTTGATGGAGCCAAGAAAAGAGATACGGGTGGGTTATCTTTTAACAACTTCGGTTTAGTAAAACCATACAAATTACGGTTTTGATTTAGTTCCGGTTTGGTTTACTTCAAGATCAATTTTTTATCTCGTCGCCCAATGCTTTTATTTATATATAAAGCCAAGTCAGTTAGTAGTCCCAAACTCACTTTTCTTTGGAGAAGAAAAATGTTTCTTCTCCGATTTCGCCGAGACGATTAAAATCTCAAAAGACGCACTTCTCGAATTCGAGTGATCATCTTCGTCGTGAGAACCTGCTCAGTCTTCTTCTTTTAATGGCGATCTATCATTCTCCTCCAAAGCAACTGAATAAGAAGAAGAACGAAACTCCGAAGCAAGTCTTCTACAAGACGAAGGAGATTGTGTATCGAGGACGATCGAAGCGTATCATACTCCAAGACAAGAACGGACCATGTCCTCTCATTTCCATTTGTACGTTCATCTTCTCTCGCTAGGGTTTTTGAATCTTTGATTAGGAGAACGGCATTGGAGAATGTAGGTTTTGATTAGGGGTGAAATTGATGTTTTAGTAGTCGTTTCTTTGGATTAGATCCGTGAGTTTTTTTGTGTTCATCGTCGTCGTCGTCGTTGTGGTTCTCTGTTTACAAGTTCTTGTTTGTGACTGTTATTAAGAATTTGTTTTGTTTTACAGGTAATGTTCTTATCTTGAGAGAAGAAATGAATCTAGTTCTTGGCATTGTTGATGTATCTCAAGATGATTTGCTGAATCATGTGGCCGACGTACTCTGTGAAGTAATAATCCTTGACTTTTTCCTTCACTTCTTTCCTCTTTATGTTTCATTAGCCTCAGAACAGTGTTGTTCTGGTTTACAAGAGTGAGAGGATTTTAATTTTTAGTTTTGTTTCTCATGGCAGAGAAATGATTATGAGTGTATTGATGTTGAGCTCCTCAGACGCCTTGCTTATGGAATAAATGTCGATATTAAATTCGAGAGGTTAATCCTTTTTTTTTTTTTTTGTTAATATGTTACAACTTTTTGTTTAATCTTCTATATATCATAATGTATTTTACTTGTTTGCAGCATTAAGGATTTCGTGGTTACACCTGAGCTTGCTTTATTTGCAACACTTGGTATTCCTTTGTATCATGGATGGATAGTTGATCCTCAGGTACATCATTTTGATTGTTTTTATTATCTTTCAATATTTGTTGTTTTGGAATAGTTTTCAATATATGATTGCTTTTCCTCTGCTTATACCTCCAGGATTCGGAAATCGCTACTGCTATTGGAGGCAGAACTTATGATGCTTTAATGACTGAGCTTACTGCCTTGGATACACAGACTGTTAAGGCTCCAAGCTGTAAAAGTAGTGAGAAATGCTCTGTTGATTTTCCTGTGTCGGGTACTGCGTCTGCAGAGCATGGTAGATTGGGAAAGGGAGATATTGAAGAAGAAGAAGCCTTGTTAAGAGCCTTGACATTATCTGAAAAGGAAGCGCCTGGTTTTGATACTCACAGAGACTCAAATGAAGCAGAGGAGGCTGTGTCTAAATCCTCAGATGTAAATGGGCTCACGCAAAAAGAGGGTAAGCTCATACACATGCATTTTTATATCTATTGTGGATAAAGATAACTCCATACATTTCCTAAGTTGATCAAGAAAACTTCACCATGGTTGAATTTTCAGGTGAAGTGATCAAAACATTCTTGAAAGATAATGCCAGTCAGTTAACATGGGATGGGTGCGTGATTGTGTTGTTTGCTTACGAAGATTTTCTATCATTGTCTAAGACTGGTTATATCTTAATAATTATTGATATTTCATTTCCTCCAGGCTCTTTAACTTGGAAGATGAGCTTAACGAAGATGAACTTTGTGTCTTGTACCGCAACGATCACTTCTCTACCATGATAAAGGTTACTTACTTAGATGTAAAGCTGTAGTGTTTTTTATTTGTTCCCAGTCTTTTGAATCGATAATCAGGAAGTGTTTTCCCAAAAGTGATTTCAACAGTTTATACATAATATCTTAGAAGGTTAATTCTAATTTCGATATTTTCTTTTGCTCTCTCATTTTGCAGCATGGTGAAAAACTCTTTACTTTGGTTTCTGATCAAGGCTATCTGATGGAGCAAGACTTGGTTTGGGAGAGATTAAGTCAGGTATTTGAGAATTATGTATTAAGCTGTCCTTGTAAAGAGAAGATGAATTTTTGCTATTTTCAAAGTCTCCTGATTGCAAATGGTTTGGTTTGGTTTTCAGATCAATGGCGACTCTGTCTTCATGACTGGTAACTTCTATGTCTTCAACCGTGACAGTTGCACAAGCCGAAAATGGGATCAACATCACGCAATTACTAAAACTGAGGTATGAACTCCTCCTGCTTCTGTTTTTTGCTATAATAGAACATGGCTTTTACTAATTTAGATCCTTTTTTTTGTCTTTCTCAGAATGTTATCCCCGGAATCAACAGTGAAGACAGTGATGATAATGAGTAAATATCTATCTCTTACTTTATACTTTACTGATCTCCGAGGACTTCAAAGTCAATCTGTTTAGACTATTTCACCCTTTGTATCTACATCTATAATCTTTTTAAGATTCTTAGTCTTTTTTCGTTTTTAATGGCAGTCTGGATCTTCAAGTGGCGAAGGAGTTGCAGCGTCAAATTTGGGCTGCAGAGACTGGATCAGAGGTATAGGTGACTTTAATACTTGCAAGTCCTGATATATCATCTCTGAATATAAAACTGTCGTAAAAGTGTAGAGAAAAATATAGAAACAGAACTCATTATCATATATACTCTGTTAGTTCTATAGCACATGTACAATCTCATGGCTTTCCCCAAAACATAAGAAGAGAGGAACCTTTATGCCATTTTATCTTTCTTTTGTTTCCCTACTTCTGCTTGTCCTTTGTTATGTCTGCCCATGAACATGACCGAGGACCTCTTCTGCAGTATGCTCTTGTACCAAACAGCTATACCCTTCAAAACCTTTTAAAAGTTAAAAACAACGAGTAAAACACTTAAAACTACAGAAGAATTACCTCAAAAGTAAGATACCAAAAAAAGTAAAATGTAACAAAAACAAACAAATGGAAAAGGTAACAGCATATTGTTTATATGCGTTTTTACTGAATACATTGATGATGAAAACATTAACCAAATTCACATTAACCAAATTCACACCATATATAGCAAGGTGTAACACAAATAAGCTTAAAAAGAGTGAAAGCAGTAACCACCCAATACGATTTACTCTTGGGTAAATTTATGGGACGACTGCAATATCAAACAAGAACGATCATGATGCATAATACTGTAATCGCAAAACTCCGAAAATATATTTGAAACCACCAGATGTTAGTGTAAATGGTACATCTTTTACAATTGAAACTGTGTCAAATTAAGTGAAACATTTTAAAGGATGATAGGATGTGTAATAATTGTGTGATATATCTCTTCAGGTACCAATAATTTCCCTCAAGCACATATCTTCTTCAATACAAAGATGGAAAGAATTCCTAATATGGCAAATGGACAATCCTGTAATATATCTCATGAAGCATTGTCCCCTTACCACTTCTGCCTATGTCTTTCTTCTTTCTTTATCTTACTAACGTTTTTTTTTCTTATTAGCTTTACATAAATGTTTTAAGAGTAACAACCAGCAATCAGAGCTTTTTGAATTGTGATGGGTTGTTTCTCTTTTGTAATTTATTTTGGTCATATGTTAGTATGTTAGACCATCTCCAATGTTTTTCCTATTTTTACCTCTAAAATAGAGGTGACTTTTGCTCCAATAGATACCTCTATTTTTTCCTCTAAAAAAGAATTTTCCGTAGAGATTCCTTTTTTATTTTAATATTAATACCTTTTACTTATAAAAGTTGCAAATTAACCTATTTAANTCTTGGGTAAATTTATGGGACGACTGCAATATCAAACAAGAACGATCATGATGCATAATACTGTAATCGCAAAACTCCGAAAATATATTTGAAACCACCAGATGTTAGTGTAAATGGTACATCTTTTACAATTGAAACTGTGTCAAATTAAGTGAAACATTTTAAAGGATGATAGGATGTGTAATAATTGTGTGATATATCTCTTCAGGTACCAATAATTTCCCTCAAGCACATATCTTCTTCAATACAAAGATGGAAAGAATTCCTAATATGGCAAATGGACAATCCTGTAATATATCTCATGAAGCATTGTCCCCTTACCACTTCTGCCTATGTCTTTCTTCTTTCTTTATCTTACTAACGTTTTTTTTTCTTATTAGCTTTACATAAATGTTTTAAGAGTAACAACCAGCAATCAGAGCTTTTTGAATTGTGATGGGTTGTTTCTCTTTTGTAATTTATTTTGGTCATATGTTAGTATGTTAGACCATCTCCAATGTTTTTCCTATTTTTACCTCTAAAATAGAGGTGACTTTTGCTCCAATAGATACCTCTATTTTTTCCTCTAAAAAAGAATTTTCCGTAGAGATTCCTTTTTTATTTTAATATTAATACCTTTTACTTATAAAAGTTGCAAATTAACCTATTTAATTTATAAAACTTTCATAAAATTATGATATTATTTAAATTTTTAACATTCATAAATATTATTTAAATATCACATTTATTAAAAGAAATACATTGCATCATATAAAATAATAAAACATAGTAGATTTTTTTAACTTTCAGTATTGTGTTATTCAATACAAAACCTCCACTTCATTAAATTATTATTAAACTATTTAAATACATATTTTATTTATTTTGATCATAAATATAAAAGTGTTAAAAGTTCAAGGACCATTTTATAAATAAAAAAATTCAACTCTATTATAGAGGAAAAAATAGAGTTCCTCTATATATAGAGGAAAAAATAGAGATCTCTATTATAGAGGTAGAAATAGAGATGGGTTGGAGTATATTTTACTCTAAAATAGAGTTAAAAAGCAAATATAGAGGTGGGTTGGAGATGCACTTAGTAGTTTGTCAAAAAAAAAAAAAAAATGTTAGTATGTTAGTCTTACAAATGTAAATTATTCAATTAAAATAGAATCAGTTAATATATGTTTGAGAATACTTTTTTTACAGTGGAATCAGTTCTGTTGACAGTTTGAAATGCCCTCTTTTCTTTATGCAAAGATAGAAAACAAAAACTATATTCATGTCAAAATGATGATATAACATGAACAAGTAGTGTCTGAAATACGCAGAAATTGATCATAAATTACTGACACTTTTATAACATAAAATTCGAAGGATGTGCACCATGTGATTTCTTTTTACAATTTGTTATATAAAAGAAGGGATGAATACATATATATCTCTAGAGTCTCTTTTCTTCTCTTCTCTTGTGTTGTCATATGATCCTATGATTTAAAAGTCCTAACTCCTAAATATATATCCCTCAAAATCGTTATATGACCAGACAATGAGGATTCCAAGTTAAGAATGGACTTATTAGGAAATGCTCTCTAACCAAACTAACACGATGAAGAAGGAAGAAGAGAATCGATTCCTTTTTTCCTTGTGATACCTGTTGGTACACCATAACAGACCGGTGCAGCCCCAATCAAGTGTTGCAAGGTGCACGCATCTCGAGCTGCGGCTATAAATGAACCGATTTTACGTCTCTGCTTGTGGTTGCACTCAATCTTCTTCCCTGACCCATCATCAACATTTGATGGAGCTGGCTTGTTCCGCGAAGA
>NC_025695.1:10445277-10445977 GCF_000633955.1 Camelina sativa | reverse complement strand
TCAGTTGTCATCTAAACTATTAAGCTATTAGATTGTTTCAACAGGAAAATGTCAAAAGGCTAACTTCATATGCATGCATGCACATTTGACTATTTGAGTGAGCAGATGCATAAGGAATTAGAGCATACCAAGGCTAACAAGTATTGAGGACGCAAGCTTCCTATGGCAGAGTTCCCATTTCAAACTCACTAAATTGTTGAGAGACCCAGATCCTGTTGCCTCTTCGGAGAGGCACTGCTGATATTTTTCTTTGTAGCAAATGCAAAAGCCAAGGACTGCATTTTTTGTGTCCAAGAACACCCTTTCACCCCTAGTGCCATCAGATCTATCACAGAAATTAGAGTTATTTGACATAACTTCAGGCACATTGGAAAGGTTTTGGCATTGCTCTTTAAGTGACTGACGCATAGATCGAGTCAACCTTGACGTTGGCTCAGATATCAAATCCTTGTCCTTTGACAAACAAGTTGGGATAGCTCTTCGACCCCTTCTGGAGGCTCTGTTTCCTGTTGGCTCCTTTATATTGAGTTTTGTTTTACTTAATTTATGTCCTAAAACTTCCCCTCCATTTCTATCAATCACTATTTCCTCAGCAATTTCTTCCCCATGTGATCTGATGCAGCTTTTCCATGCTGAGCAACAGACTTTTCCCAGGGCAGTACTAAACAAGCTTTCAGCATGCAAGAAGCCATCTGTCTGG
>NC_025695.1:10442936-10443471 GCF_000633955.1 Camelina sativa | reverse complement strand
GCCAAAAGTCCGTATCTTTGATATTTTTCCAGCGTCGTTGTGTTTTTCGAACTGCTTCTCAGCTGAATACTTAAATTTCTGGTGAAATATAAGAGTCCGTATCCTATATGCTTCTTTTGCATATGAAAGAGCCTGTAAGAGAAAATGGTTGACCATCAACTCAAGAGATTATAACAATGAAACTGGCAGTTATTCACAATCAAACTTTTGAGGCAATAGATGTAATATATGTATAACTACGTTACCTCAGAAAGTTTTCCAAATGATATGAGCCTTTCACAGAGATCATAATAGAGATATGCAGCTACAAAAGATGAAGTACCAGAGAGTGAAGCCTGCAATGACATTCATTAGCAAAATTTGGATGATCCCCATAGATATTGTTTTGAGAGGACAAAACTTCACATAAGTTACCTTTCTTACACTTGAAATGAGTTCTGAAGCTGCATCTTTTATATCATCAGTTGTGATGTCTGATTGAAAGGGGCCTTCATCTTTATTGGAGGCACGCAAGAAATTATTATGTAAATCATGG
>NC_025695.1:10435089-10442876 GCF_000633955.1 Camelina sativa | reverse complement strand
ATACATTGCATCATATAAAATAATAAAACATAGTAGATTTTTTTAACTTTCAGTATTGTGTTATTCAATACAAAACCTCCACTTCATTAAATTATTATTAAACTATTTAAATACATATTTTATTTATTTTGATCATAAATATAAAAGTGTTAAAAGTTCAAGGACCATTTTATAAATAAAAAAATTCAACTCTATTATAGAGGAAAAAATAGAGTTCCTCTATATATAGAGGAAAAAATAGAGATCTCTATTATAGAGGTAGAAATAGAGATGGGTTGGAGTATATTTTACTCTAAAATAGAGTTAAAAAGCAAATATAGAGGTGGGTTGGAGATGCACTTAGTAGTTTGTCAAAAAAAAAAAAAAAATGTTAGTATGTTAGTCTTACAAATGTAAATTATTCAATTAAAATAGAATCAGTTAATATATGTTTGAGAATACTTTTTTTACAGTGGAATCAGTTCTGTTGACAGTTTGAAATGCCCTCTTTTCTTTATGCAAAGATAGAAAACAAAAACTATATTCATGTCAAAATGATGATATAACATGAACAAGTAGTGTCTGAAATACGCAGAAATTGATCATAAATTACTGACACTTTTATAACATAAAATTCGAAGGATGTGCACCATGTGATTTCTTTTTACAATTTGTTATATAAAAGAAGGGATGAATACATATATATCTCTAGAGTCTCTTTTCTTCTCTTCTCTTGTGTTGTCATATGATCCTATGATTTAAAAGTCCTAACTCCTAAATATATATCCCTCAAAATCGTTATATGACCAGACAATGAGGATTCCAAGTTAAGAATGGACTTATTAGGAAATGCTCTCTAACCAAACTAACACGATGAAGAAGGAAGAAGAGAATCGATTCCTTTTTTCCTTGTGATACCTGTTGGTACACCATAACAGACCGGTGCAGCCCCAATCAAGTGTTGCAAGGTGCACGCATCTCGAGCTGCGGCTATAAATGAACCGATTTTACGTCTCTGCTTGTGGTTGCACTCAATCTTCTTCCCTGACCCATCATCAACATTTGATGGAGCTGGCTTGTTCCGCGAAGACGGTTTCCTTGACCTCTTGGTGGTGTTGTTTCCTTTTAGATTCATGGCTGCGAGTTCATTAGCTAATGACTCACACTGGCTACACCCACCCTCTGATGAGGAATCTGACCTCTCTTGCAACCATGCTTCCAACAACGCTTTCCCAAACCGATCAATGTCTCGGTCTGTTACGTCCCATAAAGTCGCCACAATGGCTGGAGATCCACCTAGGAGATATGAGAGTGGTATGCCTTCTGGAATGTAACTGCCTTTTAGCCATAGTGAACCACTACTGCATCCCATTAAGAAAGTTGCAGAACAGTTATCTAGCTTCTCTATTTCACGCTTCGGTATATACTGTGCTCCTGCCGTATCATGAAAGGTAGAGGATCTTTTAGAAATCAATCTCAAGTAAACGAAGATTGCACCAAAAACGGTTAATAAATCCAAAGTGCTAGAAGAATCATACCACTTCCATGACCAAAGTAAAGAAAGAGATCATGATTTTCTAATGCTTCTGTCAACTCTGTAGCACTTGGTTCTGATCCAGCTTTCCCCTGAAAGTATACACAATCATGGAAGTTTGAAAACAAAGCATCACAATAAGGTTTGGTATAAGTATGCTTTTGTATGTTACCTCAAAGTTTTGATCTCTGAACCAACTCTCAAACATGTCTTGTGTTTCGGGGAGATCACCACCAGGATTCAACAAGTAAAATGAATCTAGCGGATCTATAAGGGGGAAGGAATCAAGATGAGGTCTTGCTGGCTCTCCTTGGAGACTGCGCTTCTTTAGCACAGCAGATATGCAACCTACAGAAGGCATGCGGTACACCTCTTGTTTCCTTAGTATTGGAATATTCTCCCAAGGAAGCATCTAAGCAAAATCAGAAGGTTAGTTAAATTTGCATTAACAGCTTAAACATCAGATCAACCTGAAAACCAATAGCTTAAAATTTCATATTCATCGAACCCAATATTTTATATCATGCAAGAATTAGCAGCAGTCTTCACGAAAAGGATCTATGTTTTTCATCAAGAATCGCGATGGCTAAACCAACTAGTCAAACTTTCTAATTCATGTGCAGGAAAATGATAAGTATATAATTGACGAACCTGAACCTCGGGATCTAACACAAGAATGATAGGTTCTCTGTTTTCATGTTCGTCTTGTTGCCCTAGTTTGGCTGCTGCGTCATGTATCAGTTTTAAGGCCAATTCATGCCTACTTTCAGATATATTAGATGCAGCAGTAGGAGTTTTACAGCTATCTTCTTCGTAAAGATATCCCCCTCTACCCACATAGCAACCATTTCTTAAAGAAAGCTGAGCAACACATGCTTCTCCTTTTAAGTTTTCCGTACCACCACCAAGAATAACTTTCAAAAGCATCTCATTTACTTCCATTTTGCACTTGGACTTGAGATTATTTACCAGCTTTTTCTGCACTGAGTCAGGCAATTTGTAGTTCGACCATTCTCCAAGAAGCAGACACCTCCAGGGACCCAGCCAGGAAGCTTCTAGATTCCTAGAACAAAAAAATGGTTATCTGATGTTGTTTACACACATGCAGACCCTTACCCAGTTTTCGATTCAGAAGATGGATCAAAACAAAGTCCTTTAATTGTAAAATAGACAGATATGTGCACGTGTTATAAAAAGAGAGCCATCATACCTTAGAAATATTCCCAGGCGATGATCAAGTTTCTTTCTCTTTTTCCACCACAGACATCTACTCTCTGTTGTGTCTTCTCTAGGAGTAGAAGATGATGCGTAGCTTTCCTCCAATATTGATTTAAATGCTGGAGCTACCTCATCAACCACGGTGGCACCCCATGGACAAAGCCAGGGCCCTTTTAAACTCTCGACTTGAGTCGCTTTCGTAGAGCTAAGATTTGCACTGTCATCTGACATGTCTAGTGAATCAATGAGATCGTGAGTACAAAATATAAACACCATTGATCAACAAATATGGAGTTCATATTACCTTCTAAAATCGAATCTACAGGTAGAAGTGTGGCAACCGGTTGGCTTTCTGGGTTTAGGCGTGATATGAGCACCCAGGCACAAACAGGTGAACGAATGTGCATTAGCTCCTGTAACAGTTGGTTTAAAGCACCTCCAAGCAAACTAATGCAGATGATTGTAGAGCTTGGAAGATTGATGAAAAATTCTCTAGCAAATTGTACAAGATCTTCAGTACGCTCAGGAGCAAGCCTACAATGGCGAGTAAGCAGATACAGAGTCAGCCAACAGAAAAGTATAAAGCATGTCTGGTTGCTTAAGTTAAATTATCTTATACCTGGGTAAGTCCAAATCCTCAGGAACCATGCAGCTCGAGCAAGTAGCCTCTGTGCACTGAAAATAAAAGCTGTCAGATAGAAGATGAAACACCTACTTTGAAAAAAGCAATCAATAACTACGTCAAAATATCATCAATAACACCGAGGTCAATCCACAAATTGAGAAGCTGAAAAAACTTATCCGACCTACTTCAGTTACCTCTTTATCTGAGAGGCACCGTGATTTGTGTTTTCCGCTCAGACTTGAAATGAAATGGTAACTGATATGGGTACCAAGCGAGGCTTGATGGAAAAATGAGACCCAATGACTTGCTGATAGCTCATTTCCATCATATTCGAATGAGAATTCAGCACTCGATGAAGAAAGCAGATATAAAGAGGCAAGCAATCTTGAAACCTATGAGGGACAAAAAAAACAGTTTTATACCAAACAACAATGATTTTAAGATTGAAGCAAAATAGGCAAGGACAGGTTACTGTTGAACAACCCAAGCTTTTACCTTTTGAAATAATATTGGAACCTCTCTGCTGAGTACAAATGCTAACATTAACCATGACACCAGTTTTGTGAAAGGAATATGAGACAGATCACAGCAAATAGACCTATTAAAGGTAAAAATTAAGAGGTTAGAAGGATGATAAGTACACAGTTCTAAAGAGCATACTTAATCAATTTAGCATATGATGTTTTACATGGCCAAGTGGTATACAACCGATATATGTCTCACATACCTACTCTCCCTGCAGTGGTAATTCCGCAAATTCAACCAGCACAAGTTGTATAGTATTACTGCACGATCAACAGCGAATACATCTCTTGCAACTTCTTTCCTAATAAACTCCAGCAGCTGACTGACAGAAGGCTGGTTGTGGCTGGACCAGTTGCTTTTAAATAAAACAGAGATACTATGCAGTAAAGCCTCATGAGCTAGATGAACTCTACCAGAGTCTGCCAAACATTTTCCTGAATTGGAAAACTAAAACTGTAAGCAGAGATACATATCTTCTAGCAAAGATTCATATGTGAGACGTGTATATACCATGTGTGTGTGTTTTAAGAGAATAAACAAATGAATAGCCAACACAATTTTCATGAACTACATGAGAATGGTCAGAACATAAAACAAAAGCATGGAAAGGGAGAATATGATCAAACTCATTTGGCCTCGAAACTCACTCAAGGGCTTTCATACCCATTACTTTTTTATCGACAATGGATGAATCAAAAGGTTACTGGATCTCAGTTGTCATCTAAACTATTAAGCTATTAGATTGTTTCAACAGGAAAATGTCAAAAGGCTAACTTCATATGCATGCATGCACATTTGACTATTTGAGTGAGCAGATGCATAAGGAATTAGAGCATACCAAGGCTAACAAGTATTGAGGACGCAAGCTTCCTATGGCAGAGTTCCCATTTCAAACTAACTAAATTGTTGAGAGACCCAGATCCTGTTGCCTCTTCGGAGAGGCACTGCTGACATTTTTCTTTGTAGCAAATGCAAAAGCCAAGGACTGCATTTTTTGTGTCCAAGAACACCCTTTCACCCCTAGTACCATCAGATCTATCACAGAAATTAGAGTTATTTGACATAACTTCAGGCACATTGGAAAGGTTTTGGCATTGCTCTTTAAGTGACTGACGCATAGATCGAGTCAACCTTGACGTTGGCTCAGATATCAAATCCTTGTCCTTTGACAAACAAGTTGGGATAGCTCTTCGACCCCTTCTGGAGGCTCTGTTTCCTGTTGGCTCCTTTATATTGAGTTTTGTTTTACTTAATTTATGTCCTAAAACTTCCCCTCCATTTCTATCAATCACTATTTCCTCAGCAATTTCTTCCCCATGTGATCTGATGCAGCTTTTCCATGCTGAGCAACAGACTTTTCCCAGGGCAGTACTAAACAAGCTTTCAGCATGCAAGAAGCCATCTGTCTGGGAAGCTCTATCAATTTTTTTCCGAGATATGTCTCCAAGTTGTTTATCCAATGTAACTTCCAACTTCAGTTTGCACTTGACGCACGAAAAATCTCGCTGATTAGCAATTAATATCTCCTTTGCATTTTGGAGTTCCTTTTCTGCCAGACCCAGACACTGCTTTTTGTGGTAAAGATTTCCTTGAGAAATTAAAGAAGAAAGAAAACAAATCAAGCAGCTTATTAACAAAATGATTAAGGAAACCTAAAAGAAAAGACTATACCCATTGAATAAAGGAGTAGTTTCATACCTAAGGCAGAAGAAAATGCAACTGAAAAAGGGAATAGACTTTGCGAGCATGAAATGGCTTTTCCCCATGATAGACTGGTTTCTGCCTCCAGTCCATTCCCTATTAGATCATTAAGAATTCCAACCTGCACATTTGACACCAAATTGAGAAACAGAGAACTGATGGGACCCAGCTAGACTAGAAAGTTTGAACAGAAACAGAACCTGAAGGGTGCTTTCCAAATAACATTGGAGTACACTCCAAGGACTTAGGTAGCAGCAATTGACGTCCCAGAGAAAATTTCCACATGGCCAAAACTCAGTTGCTACCCATCCGTAGACTTGGAAGTTTTTTATGCCAAAAGTCCGTATCTTTGATATTTTTCCAGCGTCGTTGTGTTTTTCGAACTGCTTCTCAGCTGAATACTTAAATTTCTGGTGAAATATAAGAGTCCGTATCCTATATGCTTCTTTTGCATATGAAAGAGCCTGTAAGAGAAAATGGTTGACCATCAACTCAAGAGATTATAACAATGAAACTGGCAGTTATTCACAATCAAACTTTTGAGGCAATAGATGTAATATATGTATAACTACGTTACCTCAGAAAGTTTTCCAAATGATATGAGCCTTTCACAGAGATCATAATAGAGATATGCAGCTACAAAAGATGAAGTACCAGAGAGTGAAGCCTGCAATGACATTCATTAGCAAAATTTGGATGATCCCCATAGATATTGTTTTGAGAGGACAAAACTCCACATGAGTTAACTTTCTTACACTTGAAATGAGTTCTGAAGCTGCATCTTTAATATCATCAGTTGTGATGTCTGATTGAAAGGGGCCTTCATCTTTATTGGAGGCACGCAAGTAATTATTATGTAAATCATGGAAGTTCTGCTGGAACCCAATTAACTTTGCTTTTGAATCTTTCAAGCAATCTATCCAGAAATTAATGCATGTAGATTTGTCACCACAATTCTCTGATAAGGTACGGATAAAGGTATCACTTATGGGGGAAAGGCATAAGGCATGACTAAGCCTTCTACATTCCCACAGCATTGCAAGGCAGACCTCCAATTTGACATTCTTCCACTTAAACAATCTGAAAATCAGCTGGTATATATGATGATGGAGCTCTGTACATCCCTGGAGATGGAAAAAAAGTATCAATGGCCAGATAGATATGAAGAACGCACTATAAAGTATGCCACTCAAAAAACATAGTGCAGCTAGATAATAGGAAAAATGTTACCTTCACTGACATCAAATCAATCATATTATACAGTAACGGAATTATGTTCTCTGTTGGTAGACTGTCCCCACTATCATCTAGGCTAAGAATCCTCAGCCAGAGATTTAGTGAAGTTCTAATATCTTGAAAAACTTTCTGCGCAAAAGGGACGAGGCAAAATGTTTCAAGAAAGATAAAGTAAACAGTGAAACACAATTCACCAACTGAAAGATAAACTGTCAATGATTAGAAGCTATGCAATACGCATTTGCACCTTCGAGTTTGGCTCAGCTTCCTGGGTACAGAAAGCCCTCAAGCAATACGCAATAGGTAACATGTGAGAAGATGGAGTACCCTCTTTGTTTGGCCCATGATGTACCTCGTCCTGCTTTCAGACAATACGAAATTTGTTCACTAAATATACAAGCCATTAATGAGCTATTAATTGTGAAGGTACTAAGACATATACCAATATAGAGATTGCTTCTGACAGTAAACAAATGCACTCATTTAGATGTTCAGTTCCAGATGTCCTTGTCATTCGTGCTTTCCATATTAAGATTCTTGCTCTCTCTATATGCATATCCTCAGTGACATAAACATCGTTCAAAAGGATATCTGCTATCGTGATTCGCGTTACTTGACCTAGATTTGAACTTAATGAGAACATTTTTTCATAGGCAAGAAGCTCCTGCAAGCATTTATAGAAAAGAGAAGATAAAAATAAAAACAAATCAGGATTACCAATTTTATAGGTAAAGTACATTCACCAATTAAGTATCCAACGGACTTTCTAGTAGCATGCCCCGTCAAGTTAGAAGATGCTCAAACTTTTATTCAAACATTAACTGAAAGGTTGTTAGGATCCCAACCTGCTCTAGGATTTTTCCGATACCACGCTTTGACTTTTGTGGAGAAGATAATAACAGTGAGTACAAAGTTGTACAAGAATCAGCCGCATCCAGATTCGTGTGACATTCCCGTTCTATCTGTTGA
>NC_025695.1:10433934-10434737 GCF_000633955.1 Camelina sativa | reverse complement strand
AAAATGTTTCAAGAAAGATAAAGTAAACAGTGAAACACAATTCACCAACTGAAAGATAAACTGTCAATGATTAGAAGCTATGCAATACGCATTTGCACCTTCGAGTTTGGCTCAGCTTCCTGGGTACAGAAAGCCCTCAAGCAATACGCAATAGGTAACATGTGAGAAGATGGAGTACCCTCTTTGTTTGGCCCATGATGTACCTCGTCCTGCTTTCAGACAATACGAAATTTGTTCACTAAATATACAAGCCATTAATGAGCTATTAATTGTGAAGGTACTAAGACATATACCAATATAGAGATTGCTTCTGACAGTAAACAAATGCACTCATTTAGATGTTCAGTTCCAGATGTCCTTGTCATTCGTGCTTTCCATATTAAGATTCTTGCTCTCTCTATATGCATATCCTCAGTGACATAAACATCGTTCAAAAGGATATCTGCTATCGTGATTCGCGTTACTTGACCTAGATTTGAACTTAATGAGAACATTTTTTCATAGGCAAGAAGCTCCTGCAAGCATTTATAGAAAAGAGAAGATAAAAATAAAAACAAATCAGGATTACCAATTTTATAGGTAAAGTACATTCACCAATTAAGTATCCAACGGACTTTCTAGTAGCATTCCCCGTCAAGTTAGAAAATGCTCAAACTTTTATTCAAACATTAACTGAAAGGTTGTTAGGATCCCAACCTGCTCTAGGATTTTTCCGATACCACGCTTTGACTTTTGTGGAGAAGATAATAACAGTGAGTACAAAGTTGTACAAGAATCAGCCGCATCCAGATTCGTGTGACATT